>NC_061515.1:7575000-7762500 GCF_022379125.1 Scophthalmus maximus
GATGGTGGAGGAAAACGTTGTGGTCAGCCATCTATTCTCCTTCTCTTTTCTCCTGTTTTATTGTTTTTCTTCCTTCTCTCCCCTATACATTGTGGCCAATCAGGGCTTATTGTTGCTGTCACTGGGAGATTGCCCCATCTTACATCAGCTCTAAAGCACTGTTACAAGGCCCCCTGTCGTTGAATAGATAATTTAACCGTGGAGATCATATAAACCAGCTCACCTCTAAAAATCATGTCTTCTGTCAGTGTGAAAGTCAAACAGTTGTGTAAGCCGTTGGAACACAGCGTCACCTCGGGACGGAGTGAGGATTGTAAGATCGAATGATTGCCCTTTAGAAAAGTCACTAAAACGATGCTTAACTAATTGATAGCGTATTAATTTGATCGCACACATTGTGATACTACTGAGTCTTCAGTGAGAATTTGAATAAAGACAACAACAACAAAAAAGTCATCGTCTTCTGCTTGCGACCATTCGGGCACAGCAACACTGTCACATTGTGATATGATAAAAAAAAAATAAAACTGCAATTTAGAGTACCTGTAAAATTAAATGACATGTCCCTGATCTCCTGTGTTCCTTGTTATGACTGGAGATGAGAGAGAAAGGAGAGAGAGAGAAAGAGAGAGAGAGAAAGAGAAAGAGAGGGAGAGAAGGAGGAGGACGCTGACACAAGGCCGCCCTCTGTCTGAAGTAACAGAAAACGCCCTCTACTGTACATGCTGTATTTGGATATGTGTGTGTGTCTGAGTGTGTGCGTGTGCGTCGTCGCCTCTATAATAACATTCATGCTTTTCAGTGAGTGGGTGGGCTGCCATTGGCAGAGACAGGGATCCCGAGTTGATGAGCACATAATTATAATATGATTTACTAATGAATATAAAGTTAATTAGGGACCGGGAAACAAAAGCCAGAGGATCGTTTGACCTAATTTGCAAACACACTCTGAGGAGTGTGGCACACACAGGATAGCTTTCATCAGATGGGTCTGTATAGAATCAACGGCCCCCTGCCACCGCCCATTAAAAACACAATGAGTAAAAATGAAGTAAAAACATGTAATGCCAGTTAGAATAGGGGAAAAAAAAACCTCATAACAGTGTTCATGAAATGAAAAAAAATCTCTTAAGTCTACCTTTCCCCCTGTATTGTCACACATAGCACAAGCTCCCACATAGTCATTATAGTAACCACTTCACTCCATCCTTTTTTCTTTCTTTTTTTTACAGTAGTGACATTCTTGCTCTCTAATTGGCTGACGTGCGACAGTGGTAGTTGTAAAAGTGACACAGAAACATATAGCAAAAAGTCTAATTTGCATTGAATTAATTAAAGGCCACTCTGAGCTATATCTAAATTAAGATTGGCTAGTCCAACATATATGATATTTTTTTTTCTCCATATACTTCTCTTTCTTACTCTCTCTCTCTCTCTCTCGCTATGTCTCGCTCTAACCTACACACATTGCCTCTTTGTCCTTTTCCTGTGTGTGTGTGTGTGTGTGTGTGTGTGCGCACCAAGTGTGTGTGTGTGCGTGCGTGTGTGCCGGCCCAAGGCGCAGCTCTACCCCTCTTAGTTCTAATTGATGTAAATGGAAAGAGTGAAGAAGGTTCGGTGAGGGCTGACCTTGTTATATCGAGGGCGGCTCACCCCAATTAATCACAAGATCCTTGCCCAGATGCTTCAAGCTAATAAACAGCACTCCAAATCAAAAAAAAAAGTCCCCGCAGTTGTACAGCCACTCCAATAATTGTGCTACCCGCTCGAGATTAAAGCCCACCGTGGATAGAGAGAGGGCAAGTAGCACTTCTAACAATGCAGGGTGCCAAGATGAGTTAGAGCCAGATGAGACACCTATGGAGCCCTTTCTTTCTTTCTTTCTTTCTTTCTTTCCTTCTGTATTTTAACGTTGGACTACAGATAGCATGTCAAATTACCCTCGCAGCGAAATACCCTTAATGATTCCCCCCTTTCTTGTGTAAATAGTCATTCTCCATTATTCCTTACCCTGTGATACTTACTGGAGGATTTTGGGGATTATGGGAACTAAATTATTTCACACATTTTAAAAGGATTATTTCAACAATGTGGGACATGTCAGTCTACTCTGCGACACACAATGGCCTCTCTGTGATTTTACCATTTGAAGAAAAAAGAAAGGAAACCACTACCAAGGGCCCAGACAATTGAACACGGTGAATAGAGCGCACAACACGAGCGACTACAATGTGCTCGTGTCATAATTACATTGAATATGGCATGTCCTGTTGTGACATTTAAAAAACGGAGCACAACAATGTGGCATTACGGCGCGGAACACACACAAATCCCATTGTGCATGTAAAGTGTGTCGTCTGGGCGCAGCTGCTCTACCTCACTTTAGTCATTTCTCTCGGCATTTCGAAGGTTCAAAATCGGAGATTGCTGCCTGCCATAGCAGCTGCAGCTTGGGTCGTACGATGACAGACAAATCCTGTGCAGTATGTTGTGGTTCATAAGACTGAGGAATGTGATTCTGATGTGTCCTGTATCCAGTCCGTCCTTCCCAGCTTCCTTTATATACACCCATCTATATATGGTATGGTGCGGGAGGTAGGTATCATGGCCTATAGCTGTTGTCGACGCGCCGCTGGCTCACAATATGGAAATACGACAAAACAATTGAGTAAGGCAGTCGCAGGTCAAGACACAGAACTAAACAGTAAGTAAGGGCAGAGAGCGAGAGCAGGAGGGGATGCAGACAAGGGATTGTGGTTAATATGAAAGCAGATGGGAGGTGAAAGAGAGAGTCAACATCCTGGCCAGAATCCCAGGGTACACCAGCTGTTGTTGTAACTTCACCCCGCGTGCCCCCTTTTCCTCCCCTCCGCTCTTTAGGCCAGAGGAGGTGAGGGTCGGTGACAAGCTCCTTCTTTTAGGAATCTGACGATACCACATCACAAAGGCACCGCTGGAGTCCCTCACCGCGTTCGACAGATGCGATTTACATATGACGTGAGCGATACAATCGGTTGCTGTCACCACTCTGCGCTTCGCAGTGACATTTTGGAAAGGAGCCACTGCGACGGGACTAACAAATTGGTGATGAATGCGTTGTTGTTGTTGAAGAGCCCTTGACAAGGCGGAGGTAGTGGACACAAAACAGTAAGATGAGGACGCTACACCACGACTAACAGTCGCCACTATTTTATACAACAAAAGTCACATTGTCCACGTCTTTTGGTTTTTCATGACTTGCCTGCTGATTTATGTTCATATCCTCTAAATACTAATGATGTCTTTTAATCTATGGCTGATATAACTGGTTGTTGTTCATCAGCGCAATTAACTCAATTCGTAGAGTATTTTTACTTTACATTTTGATGTAGTCCAATCAATTATTGCTAAGACGTGTATTTAAGACCACATTAGATGTTTTAAAACCTACAGTGTGAACTTTTCACAATTTTAAAGTTCCGTCCATTCACGCTTGCTGACAAAAACATTTCAGAGGTGGAGTTAACCTGTTGCTTGATATGACACATCTCGTTGCCCCATATTTCACTTTCATAAAATCGTATCTCATGAACAAATTACCCCCTCTGAGCTCGAACCTGTCGTATACGACAGGACATGCCTCATGTTATAAAAGTCCCCATGACATTTGATCAGTTTATGCAACTTACGGTTTGTTTTGATGGGAAGCTAACACTTGCGCCGTTCCAGGCTTCCGTGCGACCGTGGTCCTTTCAGAGGATTTGTAGTGCGGCCTGGAACTCTGGTGTCTTTTCTGAGACTTTGTAAAACATGTCCATGATGATAAATCCAACATTGAATGACTTTTGTGATCCTTTTTATTCCGTTTTTCATGACGTAAAAGGCTCCTGTGGCTGTCAGAGGACTTCTAACCGTCCATTTTGAATCGCTTTTGACCAATCAGAGGCTTTGTTTCCGACTCTGTACCAATCAGACGCTGTGTTGAAAATTTTAAAGAAAGATTTTAGAATGAGAACAGGACCTCTCACTCCTCCTGTTTTTCTCCTCCTGCTACTTCTGACACTCTTCTGTGTCACTGCAGACAGGAACTGCTTTGCAGAGTGGCACAAGTGACTTTTTGGGATGAAAAACCAAAGGACTTATTTGCAGAAAAATGCACGTAACTTTTGATTTGCATTGGTGTGTTTGGTGTGACATTATAATAGATCTCTGTGAGATTCAATACATTTTTTCATACTTTTGTCTTTATGGTCATGTAACTATTTATACATCCATGTCATATCACTGTAGCATAGATATTCTGATAGCCTGAAAAAAAAGATGCGTATAACTGGACTGTACATTACAGGGTCGAGGTTTGGGAAGCATCATGACACAGCGGACCAAAATTTAAAAAAAATGGCTGAGAGTTCAGAGGGTTTTAAAATAAGGAAAAATGTGAATTCAAGTAAGTTCACATAGGTTAAATTGCATAAATATAACAGTTTCGCTCATTGGTAACCTGTATAACATCTCCACGAGAACATATTTAAATTGCCGTTGGTCAATTACCTTCTACATTTCCTGCATACAATGAAACAGCAAACAAACACGCCGGAGCGAATGAAAAGCAAGTAGCTCAACATAAGGAAACCAAAGAACTGCTTGCAAAATTAATGAAGTGCCATAAACGAAAGGGATCGCCGCCATGCACGTGTGTGTGAACAGGTGGAGGTGGGTACAAAGAGTTTGCGACGTGTGTGTGCAGCACCTTTCAGTCTCTCTCTCTCTCTCTCTCGCTCTCTCTCTCGCTCGCTCTCTCCAGTGTGTCGCATCAAAGTCCGAGGCCTGTTGGCTTGACTTACACCTCATCCAATTAGTCGGCAGTATCTCAGCGACCCTAAAGAATGGCCAGCTCTTTTCGAGGCACCACCGTCACTTGATCCCCGGTAACACGATACCCGGGACAAACGCGCACACACATGCACCCCAACACCTGATACCCGGGGCTCATGGTGTAATGATAAAATGAGGCAGGGAAAGGGAGTGGGCACAGACGCCAACAGCGGGGAGAGACGGCGGAGGAGAGAGCCAGGTACAAAGCTGATGGCTCGCAATGCAGCGGGCATTGTAACAAAATGAATTTGTCGCCCCATTGTCTGTAACAAAAGACCTAATTGAAGCCGGGCCTCCCGTCCCTTGTCTGTTGCTCTTTTTTTTGGCATGTTAAGTACGCCGCCAGATATGCCGATTCGCGCCTGGACTGAATTATTCAGGTGGGCAAGAAGCCGCAGCTGAACAAGAAGGAACAAAAGAGCAGAGGACGTGTGTGTGCGCACTGCACAGGTGTGCGTCTGCAGAGGGGGGCGGCGGCGGCGGCGGCGGCGGGTGTGACATGTTGCAATGCGTACTCTTAAGCAGTTTTTACTGGACTTTTAAATAGTCTGAAAATTTGCCGTGTATCACATATTGGAGAAGAAGCAAACTCTGTTCGGGTGCACAGTCCACGGACGGGTACATCATTTCCACATTTCATTCTATTTTCCTCTTCATTTCTGACACCATCGCGGCCCTCTCTCTCTCTGTCCAGCCACCATGACGCAGCTCTATCAGGCTTGCAAGGACATCTCGGCTCCCTGCTCCGCATGTCTGGAATCCAATTA
The DNA here is from genome assembly GCF_022379125.1 of Scophthalmus maximus. Taxonomy (NCBI): domain Eukaryota; kingdom Metazoa; phylum Chordata; class Actinopteri; order Pleuronectiformes; family Scophthalmidae; genus Scophthalmus; species Scophthalmus maximus. The sequence continues at coordinate 7,580,622 of NC_061515.1, forward strand.
CTAGGCAGCAATTTATGCCGCGTGAGGATGCATAACTATTTCAATATTGAGATGTCAAATTACACACGGGGGCCTCTAATGCACTCTGGCAATCATAGCCAACTGCTCAGACTGTCGGCCGGAGGAAGAAAAAAAAACAACTGTCAGAGGATCTTGTCGCAGGGGAAGGGGAAATCTGATTCGCTCGCGCTCTCCCTCTCTTTTTTGATCATGGCTTCCTCCAGTTATTCGGTGCCATTGTGCTCTCTCTCTCTCTCTCTCTCTCTCTCTCTCTCTCTCTCCCTCTCTCTCTCCCTCTGCTCCTCTCCTCTCTCTCTGGCTGTTCCTTGGAGGGGTTTCCCGTTGCCCAGAGCTCCACGGCGGGGCGATTGATGAGGAAGCCTCAATTCTCTGACAGTTGACATTCACCAGGAGACTCTCCTTGGCGCGCCCACGTTGTTGGCGTCCCCGCGAACAAACAGTCAACGAGACAGCTGGAAGTGCCTCCGAAAAAAGAGGGGACGGAACTGTCTCATGCCTCTAGTCAATGATGAAGCTCCGCGTAGCCCTCTAGACCTTCTGACTATACCTGGTAACCAGTGTCATACAATGACATCGTGTTTTCTTACATGGAAATGACAGAATGTTTTTTTTCGTGTTTTCATTCAAGAAAACTTCACATGTTTCTTTTTTCTTCCGTTGTCATGAAATGCAGTTTTATTTGAGGTTTCAGCGGTGTCTTCCACCGAGCCTTCTGTAAGACGTCAACCACCATTTGCCCCATTTGTCCATTCGTGACGCGAGCGTCGCCTGACGCTTTCCTCCGCCCGCATGCGTGCCACTGGAGGTCCCGGCGGCTCGCCCTCCGGTTCAAAAGAAGGGGGCTGGTGCGAGGGACGGCTTCGCTCCTCGGAGCGGGCTCACCCGGTGAACACAAAACAGAGATGGTTCCTGACATCTTGTGAAGTTGCCTCTGTCCCCGGGTACACCTTCGGGGGCGGGAGAGCGGACGGGGAGACGGCGGCAGCAGCACCGAGACCATCGGGGCCCTCTGTACTTGCCAGGCACTGAATTTTTAATGCGCGAGGGCGCCCCACAAATGCATGGGCAGCATGGTGTTGTCACCCCGGCATATTTTAGCACTGATCAAACATTAGTCGGCAGCTGTTGTAAACTTGTAGCTGTCTCGGTGGCAGTGGTGGTGACAGGCTCCGACACACCGCTGAGAGACCGAGGCCCAGCTGGCTGCTTTACTTACTTACATCCCGGCTCTGTGCAAAAATAAATAAATAAAGGAGCGTTTCCTCGAGCAGCGCTCGCTCTCCGTCTCATTTTGCTCCTGACTTCCTCCTCTCCTCGCTTCCTCTTTGGCTTGTATACCTTTTTTTCCCGCCGCACGCTTGTTTCCTCGCACGCGCCTCCTGTCTTCGCTCCTCCCTCCCTTCCCTCTCGCTCGCTACCTATCTGTCGCGTCTCATGATTTCCCCAACTGCATGTTTTGCGTCCTCGCAGTGTTGGTGGAGATACACATTGGGTATCTTGCGAGCGGCTACCTGAGGGTGAAGAAAAAAACAGAAAAGTGTGTGTGTGTGTGGGGGGGGGGGGGGGCGCACGGGGAGAAAACACTGTTGGCTGTGGGCTCAAACAGGGAAGGCGGCGAGGGAGACGTTTTTGACAGCCCGAAGAGAGAAGTCGGGAACAAACTGTGACACTACAAATACTGTGTGTGTGTGTGTGTGTGTGTGTGTGTGTGTGTGTGTGTGTGTGTGTGTGTGTGTGTGTTTCATTGGCGCGCTTTGCTCTCAGGTGAATTTCAAACATAGCTACCTGATACCGTACCTTCTGCTGCGGTATAAACCAGTTGAATTATCACTAATCTTGTGTTGTGAACCCGATTACAATGTGGTGTAACCCAGATTATTCAAATTGAACATGATAAAAATCTTAATTTCTAATAGATTTACTCATTGTAGGCTTGCAGGTGACATCAGCCTCCGACTGTGAAAGTCTGTGAATTGTGTTTGTTTGCGTTGCTCCGGTATACGAAAAAATGGTTTGCTTTGATGTGGACATATTGTCAGATGCATGTTTATGCAGTAAAACATCATTCCAAGCAAATATATCAATTTTTCATTGCTTCATTTATTATGTAAATTCCTCAACTGAATATTTCAGTAATTGGTTAGGACACGAGACCCCCCTCCGCCCTCTCTCCATGTGTCTCTTTTGCACAAAGGCAGCGGTTAGACAGCTCGCCGGTGGGAATTACCTTTTGGCTGCCACTAAATAATTTTTATTTCTAATTTATTTCATGACAACGGGGCAAACGGAAAAGGGAGAGTCCCCTTCAGCCAGCCAAGTGCCTTGTTGGCAATGATTGATTACCCAATATCTAATTAGCTGAGATCCAATCACTTATTATGCAGAGTGTGGGACAAACAAACTGAAGTCAACTGTCAGCCAATTGATTGATGACACTCCCAATCCTGCTTTTGTTTGATCTAATGTCCCGACGCTTGTTACAACCACCAAAGCGCGCTCGGACAATGCGGTCTGTCACTCTGATGGTGAGTTGCCGGCCTTCCGTCTTTTTTACCAACGGAAACACTCATTTTTTTGTGTGTGTGTGTGTGTGTGTGTGTGCAAGCGTGTGTGTGTCTGAGTGTGAAAATATATTGTTGAAGACAGAGCAAGAGCTGTCAGGTTGCTGGCCCTATTAAAGGCAGGTCTCCTCTCCTCGCCCCGGGGGCAGGTTGGCTGTTAGCGGAGGGTGAGAGGGGAGAGGAAGCATATCATGATTAAAAACCACACAATGATGAATGAAACAGGGGGGAAGTTGTTCGTCACAATGTCTTGTTCCTGAAACGACTTGAAACATGTTTGTGTGTTTGTTTGTTTGTTTGTTTGTTTGTTTGTTGTTTTCAATTGTATATTTTGATTTCATTTTATTTTATTGAGATTTTAAAGAAATACTTCAAGGGCTGTGGACCAGGCTGGTTTATAGATGGTAGATAAGCAGCGGAACGCCCATCAAACCTGTGAAATTTAAGCTTTTTGTGTGCTTGACATTGTCGTTTCTAGATCGAACACAGAGGAGACTGCGGCCAAACTGCGGGAATATGTACAGTGAAGTTGTTGGTGTGTATATATGCACACACACACAAAAAAATACAAACACTGAAATGTTTCCTTGTCTCTTTCAGTAATGACTGAATCTGAGCAATCTTCGTGTTGGACAACCGTGTCTTCTTTTCTTCATTGTGTCTACACGCAAATGCTTTACATTTGGGTTTGATTCAACGTCCTTCTTCTTTCCTTTGAGCAGCAAACAGCAGAGTGAAATGACAATTTGACATCATTAAAAATGTATAGCGACTCAGGGGCCTTGGAGGCTTCCATTAGTAAATAGGGTCGAAAACTCACTCACACGCGCACACAAACACACACACACACACACACCCACACACTGAGATTTGAAGGGTAGTGTGTGTGTGTGTGTGTGTGTGTGTGTCGGGGGGGGGGTTATCCAAAGCTGATACAGTATGCTCAAGGTTCAAGGATGTGGGCCTCTGAGATCCAGCTGTAATTTATTGTGAGATATTCAGCATCTGATCTCAGTGACAGTTGCCTCTGGCTTCGCTCATCAGAGCTAAAACGTCTCTCTTCTAACCCTGTCTCCATGTGTGTGTGTGTGTGTGCGCGCGCGTGTGTGTGTGTAAAGGTCGCACACGGAGACGGCGAGGGTTGAATTCTCTGACATACATCAAACAACTGAAGACAGATACCTGGACAGTATTAATCAAAACTTTCCCATTTCCTCAAGATTTGGTCATTAAATAATTAATTTGGCAGCTACATGCAGCAGTTAAAGGGGGCTTGTGCCTTCCCGCTGGTTAGAATTAGTCCTTGTCAAGAGGCTAGATTGATATATTTATTATTTATCAGTTTAATCATGGTGAGAGACATTAGGATCCACTGTTGAGATCACACCAGTAATAGCGTGGGAGGGGGTGAGATAGAGAAGGCAGGACCGAAGGAGAGAGTCAGGTGGCAGCTGTGTGTGGTGATTACAGTGCAAGGTGGTCAAGGGTACACTAGAGGGCTTGGACACACACACACACACACACACACACACACATTGACACAGTCTTAAGAGGGGGTGGCCAGCAGGACATGTGTGTAGCCCCGAGCACTTCTTGTTTCCAAAGCCAGTGCAGCACAGTGGAGGAAGAGGGGGTAAGGCAAAAGATGTCATTGATCCACCGGCTTCACAGAGGTCAGGCCGGGTCCCGGGGTCATTTCTGTTCACGATAAATGTCTGGAGAATTCCCCCTGAGGGTGTGGCGACTGAGCGTCTCATAACAGTATCTGTCTCTCTCGCTCTCTCATTACCGTCCAAAAACAATCTCAAGATGATTGTTTTATTTCTATATATCACTATACATCATGTGAAGCTATGGACGTTGCTTGTCTTAATATATCTAGTCAGCGGAAAAGTTAACAAATATATTTGACATAAAAAACTATATTTTAGCCAATTGTAAATATGCGTGTATTCTTTATTTACTTAAAAATTTGACTCCATGTGGAGAAAAATATTTTCCTCTGACTGCAGCAAATGAAATGCTACGACAGATACACCACCTACTAACTGTACATAAACTGTCTCTCCCGACTGCTTAGAGATGCGTTTACACTACACGAATTTCAAAGTCCTCGCATCGCTGTGACGTACACATTGCACGACGTGTTGTCTCATGTTCGGGGATCTTGCAGTCATCGTGCGTTCATACTGCACGACTGACTGGCGACAGGGGGTCACACACTACACGACTTTCACCAGGAGAAACCCCCGACTATAGTAAAGAGCTTCTGCAGCTCTATATGCTTGTCCGACCTCCCATTTGGCTTGACTCTCATACATCTGATTTGCAGTATACGCATTTGCAGATTCTAGACAAATATGATTTTAAATGCACACATTGACATTTTCAATGTCAGTTGAAATTCAGTTTTCTTTTTTTTTTAATTTTCAATCTCAAACCCCGTCCTGGTCTCTGATAAACTGATAGGCAGGAGCTGTCACCAGTCCTGACCAGATTTTTCCGAGTCTGTGGTCACACATAACGATCGGCGACCAATTTGGCTCCAACCTGGGCCTTTTTTGTCGCCGAGCTGCGAAAAGTCATTTTAGGTACGTAGATTCGAAAATGCTCAGATAAATTACTTTTGAAATAGCGATATTACTGTTGAAATTAGTTGCATTCTGCTATTATAATCTTTGAATGCCTCCAAACTGAGCCCTGAATGTTCAGTAGGCAGACAATAACAATTATACCCATCAGTATATGATTCATATCACATTTCTTGTTGTTCTACATTGAAGCCAGACTGTCTGAAAACCAAACTAAAAGATTAATCTCGCCACACAACCACAGGAGACGTCTTTGAACAGAAAGCAGCTGTACTTTGCCACGACGTGTGAATTGAAGCATAGAGAGTGAAATTACTATTCTACTCCATTCACCTTTCATCTCCTCTCCCTTCATTTTTAATTTTGTTTTTTTGTTTTTTATCCTCACAAATGGATGTGGCCAGCACATTTAGAGGCGTAATTGTACATTACAACACATACACACTGAGATGAGAAGTGAGAGGGCGCTCGCCGCGCTCTGCCCGGCTCACGCTCCTTCCTTCCGCCGACGCAACCAGAGATGGGTTCATGTCAGTGTGAAAAAACCCATTTGTGTTCAAAAACAAAACACATCCTTGACTAATAATGGGCTAAACCGCTCAGTTATCACCGGCCACGCAAAGCAAGCCCTCATCAGGACGGGCTGCTCCACCCGGGTCCCCGTTCTTTATGGGAAAGGAGGGCAGATCAGAATTAACCGTCAACAGTGGAGGGGGGGAATAAAAGGTAGGAATTCAAAAAGGGATGCCCCTTTTGTGGAGGGGAAGAATTCATTTTGCGAGATGATTCGGCTTCAAATCTGCAGGGACTAACCCTTGACATGAAGTCATATTGTGTTGGAGTTTTAGCCCTAAATTCATACATCAATTATTTACCGTCAACGCCGATTGTATAAGTGTAGGAAATTACAAGGGATGGGTTTTTTTCTCTCAGGCAGAAAGAATGTGATACAGCGGATACACCCCACCCAATGCGGCGGGCCCAGTGTCCGTGCAGCGTCCAAAGGAAAGAATTATTTATGCATTAGAAAACTGTGTGCCGGGGCAAATGAAAAAAAAAGAAAGAAAAGAAAAGACAGACACATTATTTTAAACCTTTCATAACATGCATCAATATTTAAGCAGAAATAAATAAAGGATGGCGGGCTTGTTTGGGGGACAGCTGTAGCTCGCTTCGCCTGGCTAGCTCCGAGGGGGGGCTCTCGGGATGCCACGCATACCAGCCACCGGTAAAACCCCTCCATCTCTTTTTAATCATCCACTTAGAACAGGGCGACTGGACGAGCTGTCGAGGTGAGCTCCTTCGACGGTACAGGATGGACACATTGTGGGATGGAAGCAAGCAGAGGAGGGAGGAGTCGCTTTTTTGTTCCCGGAGACAAACCCCCCCCCCCCCCCCCCAAAAAAAAACATGTTGCTTTGCGCAGCTATGTGTGTCACCTCAGCTTGTACTACGAGTCCATTCCTTTCACTAACAACGCTGTGGTGACCACGTCTCCCTCGTGTCTATGTAACCCGGGAGGATGTCATCCTGGGAATGGGAGGGTCACCAAAGACGGCGCCATCGTAATTAATTGTCGCCGCCGGGCCGAGAGAGTTGGAGAGAGAGCCCCTCCATATTTCCGTCGCCGGCGTTGAGTACGGAGCAGAACGAGAGCCGCCTGGCCGCGATTGCACAAAACACCTTTGCATCCAATTACATTTCGCCTTGATTACCCCGTAACGCTGATGCATGTTGCGCGCCTTACCCCTTGACAACTTTAAAAGGCCTCACCAACTCAGTGTCCCTGTTTTTTGTTTATCAAGTTTGTAATTACTGCGGTAGCAATGTGTTGCTAACTCATTACACAATGGTCCAAAAAGTTCTTGTCGAGTAAAGGAAAACATCGGCGAGTTAATAGTCAAATTGATTACGACGCCATGTCTGCCGTTTCTCTTTGCAACACAATCATTCTGTCCTTTGATTTGTCGTCCCCCCCCCCCCCCCCCCCCCCCCCGTCCCCCGCGTTTGGAAAAAAAAAATCAATTCTCTCAGGACTGAGACGGAGCGGCCCGGAGAGAGGAGGAGAGGGAGCTTCTGTTGCAGGACAAGGTGTAATGTGTTCTATTACAATGCCAATTGAGCCAGCAGGATGCTAAATTAAAGCTCATTTAAACCGTCCGCCGCAGAGTGAATTCAAACCCAGGCTCCATGGCTGTGAGGTGTGTGTGTGTGTGTGTGTGTGTGTGTGTGTGTCCATCAGACCGAGTTTGTCTCTCTCCTCCTGCCGTCCTCATATGTGCGTATACCTGCAAAGGGGAACCATAGGGTTTGCGGGAAAATGGGAATGTATGCCCTTTTTTTTCCTTTCTTTCTCCACACTGACATATTTTAAAGGTCAAAGCTCACATGAGCAGGATTCCGTCCTGTGCGTCTGACAGCTCTGCGCGCTGGTTTGCCTCTGCAGCAGGAAGAGTTTTGCCAAGAGAGATGCATTTACATCATCGATTGGGCCCGGGTATCGCTGTAAATACCAAGGAACAGCACGAGGTGCAGAGAGGTGTGACGCTGCTCCTGTGGTTTTATCGCATCCGTTACACGAGTGGAATTTCCCCCCAAATAAACTTTCCACATGCTTTATGAAGAGCGAAGTTACACCACGGATGTCAATTGGAGTGGCACAGATCACAAAAAAACTTTCTGTCTTTGACTTGACCCTCGATGAATGGAGTAATATCTAGATTTTAGAATAGAAGGATAGACAGATGTTGCTTTTTCCAAGCAAATGAAGCCCCCCCCCGTCCCTTTTTTTTCAAGACAGGATCCTTAAAGTCCTGAATATGTGAAAGTAAAGTGCAAACAGTTCAAAATCCACTTGTTTGCTCCCTGCCATGATGATGCAATTAAAGGTTAAAACCCCTGAAGCCATCTTAACTTCCACATGGGGATGTGAGTATGCGATTGGCTCCTGCTAATGCCCCATTAATCTATACTACACGCCGGGGCTATGTAGTGTGACCGTGGTCCCTTCATCTCGTGGAGACAAAGACGAGGAAGCCTTCCACTGCAGCTTGTCTGAGCAGCATCTCCTTTCCTTTCAAAAAAAAAAAAAAAAACCCTTTGCCACTCGCACACAAGCCAATTGGATCACCACTGCTTATCACAGGCAGAGGCGAGTCTTCTCTGAATATAAAACATTTGCACTACTGCCCTCTAGGGATTCCGTGAAGGCAGCGAATCTCATACCTCGACAACAACATGTTATCAAGGACCTTCTTCTGTGTCTGCCTTCTCGAGGGTTGCCACAATACACAGACTATCTGTACGGCCCGGCACCGGGATGTAGAGAGAGGATGCACTTCAAGGGGAATATGATGAGACCAGAGTGCGTCTGCGTGCACATGTATATGTTTATTTTTTGACAAGGTCACGCGTGTAGACCAATGGCCGCTTGAGAATAATCGTGGCTGTTGACAGACGACCACTACACGGGCGTTTGCCAGTGTTACATTTTGTTCAGAGTGTAGTACAACAAGACGTGATGCCATTGAAACGGATCCACGTCAAAAAAAGGTACAACGTGGCTGTCGGCCGAGCCGAAGAGTTTAAAGTGAGCGTATTGTCATCTTTCAATACAATGCATTGAAATGATTACAAAAAATATGCAGTTGTGATGTACAGTTGAATAAGATATTAAAACTGCCAGCTTGAATAAAGGAGTTATCATTTTAGAAAAATGTCCCACACTCTGTTAAATCTGTTTTTGTTGTTGTTGCTGTTTTTTCGGTGGATCCTGGCATTGCATCACACCGTGCACAGCTCCATCAGGCCCAATGAGCAGAATGGATGGATGATTTCTTCCCTCCTGGACGCCTGAGGAGAATGAAAGGTGCCAGTTGGAGTCTTTCAGATCTTTACAACCTCCTCCAGAGCTGCTCTCCTACTCACAATAAACTGTCCCTTTTTTTTTTTTTATGCATTTTCAGTTCACCCACTTATAATCGGGAGGAGATAGCTCCCGCTCCATAGCTGGAAGCGGTATAACTCTTCCCTGCCTTGCTTTATCTCCATGTTCCTACAAGCCGGCTTGAATGGGGAAACCATTATCTCTGGGCTCACAAAGGAGCCAGACGTCCACATTCAAGATGTTCTATACATGATGTATTGATCAATTCGCGGAGACTAATAGCATTGTAATGAATGGAGAAGGGGACTGAGTTAATGTCTCCAGGGTTCATGCAAACTGCAAACTGCAAATGAAGTACTCAGCGAAACAAAAGGCCCGGTCTGGTGAATTACAATTAGACCCTGGCCTCAATAAAAGTCAGGGGGTTGTTGCCCAGCCCTCTGCTTAATTTACTACAGACTCTGATGACATCCCAGAGAAAAGGCTCTGGTCAGTCGAGGGTGAGGTGTTTCAGTCTTTTAGAGCGTTGACGTAACAGCAGGGACCTTTTGGGAGCTGCATTGAGCGCTTACGGTGGCCATGAGCTAATATTTTAAAATCACTCACAATCATGCTCAAGGAGTTTTTATACACGGCGAAGCTTTATTGTTGCGCAAAGCCCCGCTAATAAATCGTTGTGAAATTAACCCATTTCTGAGTCAGCCTGGGTTTGCGACTCCCCTCCTGGGGGCTTAAGGACGAGAGCACAGAGGAGCTCGGGGAGCGGGGCGACGAGGCAAAGAGAGAGGGGAGCAAAAAAAGAAGAGGGGTGCCAAAAACAAGATTAGCCTTTCAGACCCTTCCTGAGTGGCGCTGCTTTCAAGCAAGCAACCGTCTATTGCTGGGAACCATATATTTAACACATGTTTGCACAGAGGAGTGTTTGCCTTGCAAAACTGGTTGACAGCCATTTTATTAACTTTTATTCACGGAGGCAGGAGGAAAAGCAGAAGACTCGCCGCTGTACGAAGACTTTTCCACGCGGTACCTTTCATTATAAACTTTTTTTTTCTTTCTATTGCAAGAACTAACGGAAACAGCAAAAATACCACCAGTATCAGTGCCTGATAGCTTCTTGATAAAAATCACATGTTGTTTATGCTGTCTTCGTTTCACGAAAAACAAAAAGGACACATTTCCGTGTGAAAGTCCTGGGTGTACTGTAACATCTCATTTTCAAGAGGACCCCATCGAGACATGACATTTTATAAAGGATCCGGCACAAAAATGAGTAAAAAAAAAAATAATTTTAAACATGAAGGAGAAGGAAAAAAACACCACAATAACTACAAATACAACAGCTTTGATCATATAACTATATGCACAGAAAAGTTGAGAAGTAAGCAAGAGCTTTACTCTGGCTGGCAACAAATACCATCAAATCTCATATAGGGATGCATTTCCTATGCCTGCCATTTGTTGTGCTCATATCAGTGCAATGACATGCACCAATGGATACAACCGCAGGGGTATACACTTCGGACAACTGCAGCAGAAAAAAATGAAATTCTACGTATGTAACTTCCTGCAGTCAAGTACCTTTTTTTTTTCTTCAATACCAGCCAAAACCTTTTAATCTTCCCCTCTTCTTTATGAATAATGCTAAGTATATTACTCAACGACAACAATGCCTCTCCCGTCAATTTATGTTCCAGCAACCTCACAGCACGAGAGACAATTTGTATCTTTCTATGCAGACTCTCTGATATATGCTTGGAAGAAGGAGGGGAGGGGATCTGTAGGCATCTGATATGCCCGGGTTTAGTAGGTAAGACAATGGGGGCCTCTGGAGTAATGCGCGATTTTCTTTCTTCCTTTCAGAGGCCCCTGGAGTAATGTTGTGGGATTTTCCTTTTTTTTCTTCGTGGAAACCACTCGAGGCAGAGCCCACCTACAGCTCCATGTGCGAACACGCCTCTTTTTTTCTAATCCGCTGCCATTCATTGGGAGAGAGAACTAACAAAGATGACTTTTGACAACCCGAGAAATCAAACCGCAGCTGTCAGAGCTTTTCTTGAAAGAAAAAAAAAAAAAAAAACAACACAGAGGAAAAGGAGCAGCCTACACAGTCAGCTCTCTTCACACTTACCCTCTTCACTTTCCCCAACACTTACACACACACACGCGCACACACACACACACACACACACACACACACACACACCGAATAGTTCCTAGAAGCCTCGTCCTTCTCTGCCTCCTCCTCTGCAGCTCAACAAGAACTTTTGCTGACACTTCCCTCGGAAAAGAGGGTAAAAAAAACTGGACAGGAGAGAGAGAGAGGGATGGAGGGGGGGGGGGGGGGGGGGGCGAGTGAGGACAGAAGTGACAGATAGAGAGGGAGAGAAAAAGCAGCTAAACGGATTAAATAGAGAATTAGCTCACGTTTCAGAGGGTTCACTTTGCTGATCTGGTGAGCATTTCGGTCGGAGAACCTCCATCCATCCCTCCACCCTCCCTCCGTCCCTCCCACTGTCCATCCAGCCCTCCTCTCCGCTCCTCCACTCTATTTCCCTGTCTCAATAGGTTGGTAGAATTAGTGAGACTCCTGGCAGTCACTCCGGGTGTCACTTCACGGGGTTCACTCAGGGCACCGCTGCTCCCTTTCCTCTGGCTAGGGGTCGGGGAGACGATGAAATCTCTGCGCGGTTCAGGCGGAACAATGGCTGCCCTGCAAAAAAAAAAAAACGTCTCGCTTGGGGGTGGTAGCTTGTGAAAACCTATGTTGTTCTGGGGCCCCATGCTCCTTGAATAGATTTGTTAAAGCCCCTATGGTTGGTTTATGCTAAACAGAGCACAGGCGTGAGGGAGAGGCCAAGGCGAGCCCAAGCCAGAACATCACTACTTTATGAGCACCCCATCCACCCCCACCATCCAGCACACACTTTGATGCTTCTTTTTTTTTTTTTTTTTTTGGGGGGGGGGGGGATGCCTACCGAAATCCAAAGCTCTCTCCCCCTCTCTTCTCTTTCCTCTCCACTCCCTCCATCCTCCTCCTTCAGTTCCCCTGCTTCCTCTTTTCTTCTATTTCTGCCATGCAAAGATAATCAGGTTTATGTAAAGTATGTGTGCTCTTTTGACAGTCGGCGATACCTCATTAATTCAATCACACCAAGCACCATTGTTCCCAAAGTGTTTGAAATGCGTACCGGGGAAGGGGGCCTTTTTTAATCCTGTCAATCAATGTTAACATTTTTCGAGCTGTTGCCATGGCTGGGGCCAGAGTTCATGAAAACAGAGAATATGGGCCAACAAAACAAGAATAAAGACTTATTTGAGATTGGTCTTTTTAAAGGGACATCTACCGTGCACAAAAAAACACGAGAAGCAAATGTGTACAAGTTTGGACACTATAGCGTGGCTGAGAGGGGGTGAGAGAAAAGAGCATTTGGAAACCAAACAGGCGCCATAAAAACTTGACCCGGGAGGGCTCTGGGAAAAACCTGATGAATCGCTCTCCGGAAGGGCCGTGGTTTTTCTCCCCCTGTGCGTTCACCAGCAGCACAATGACGAATACATTTCAACACATGACTCCGGGGTTCCGCACTGTTGTGTTGCCCTGCTGGAATGCTGGTACTACAGCAGTGGAAAAATGATAACTCATTGGTTTCATTTGCGAGGATAAATGTTATAAGCAATATGCTTTTTTATGTTTTTTTCTATTTATCATTAAATATCTATAATAGAGCAAATAATCATGCACCCATAATTGTTTTTTTTTTAACAAAAGTGATCCTTTATCCAATTATGCTATTGTTCCTGGTATATTGGATTAAAAAAACTGAGATTGACTCAAACAAATAGACTTTGATAATATGTCATAGACGTTTACAATGAAGACAAATAGTCACGTCTGCCCTCTAGTTGCCACTAAGTCAGTGACACTACTGTATGTCACAGACACACACAACGAGTGACTTCACACTGTAGCATCCCTGTGCTCTTCATTGTGCCACAATATTACAAATTTTAAAAAAGAAATGATTATGAATTTATAAGGCAATGTTACAGCTGATGGTCTGGACCCACGTAAACAATACAATAGTTTTCGAAGGCTCCCAGTTTTTCTTTTTTGTACTGATAAGGAAGCATTAACTAGATATTTCACTTATTGCTCTTGTGAACATTATTCCTGCAAATAATTAGGGGTGCAGAAAAGCATACAGTTGTGTCTTTATATAATAATATAAAAATAAAAAAATAAATAATCTTGGTTGAATGCACTTATTGTCAGCCGCTTTGGACAAAAGTGTCAGCTAAATGAATGTGATGTAATGTATCCTACCTGCCAATAAGTCTTTTGGTGTGCAGTGAAAAAAGTTCAGACTGAAAATGTAGAGACGCAGTTCCAACACACACTATAGGAACATTTGTATTTAACTCTGGACCCATCCGGTCACATCTAAACCTGTAGCGCGATGCAGCTGGTCACAGAAGCAGGCACCAAATCGTGGAAGGGTGGAGAGTTCCTGTTCGGTGGAGATCCCGATCCTCCTTCCCCTCTGTCCATTTACAAGCTAATCTGTTGTGAGAATCTGAAAAAAAGTAGAGTGAGACGGTGGCAGATTAAGCCATTGAAGCTGCGGGGGGGTGCTTCCTACGCATCACCGATTCCTTTCAGGCAAATTTAAACACTGTTTGTTTATTAGTGTCTTACGCACGGCATTAGCGGCCCTGGCTTATCTGGGCACACACACACAGAGCGGCATAATACGGCACTGTTCAAAGCCCAGATATGGCCGTGTGTGTGTGTGTGTGGAAGCTCGGTTGTTTCGCGTTGGCGCTCTGACCTTGTTTAAGAAGTGAAAGACCATGTGAGACACGAATTATTGGGCACCGACGCTCTCGTGCTTTGTGTAAACATGATCAACTCACCCGGTTGCTACACGGCCTCCGTGGCACTGACAAAAGACTTAAAGGTGCACAGAGGAGATTCGGTTTGAACTAATCTCTCCTCACTGTTTACCATATATGCACGGACATATCAGCTGCCGCTGCCATTGTTTGAGAAATACCTATGGTTGTTATATCTGATAATGGCCAGTGTAATCCCCGCTTCTCTCTGTGACCCCCACCTCCACCCCACGCCTTCTGCTGACTCAGGCCCGGCTCTGCCACCGGTCTACTTCTCCGTCTCTGTCCCTTCTTTCCCACTAAATGTTTTTGACCTCCTCTCCGGGATTGTCTGTGTGTCGGAATCTCTTTTGCTTCACGCCCTTGTCCGTATTGAATCTGTTTCTTGATCAATGTGTTTCCGTTGCAATTTTAGCAGTAAAAGGAAAAAAGGAAAACGTGCTCTCTCAGTTGATCTCCTCAGAAGTGGCCACTGCAAGGCAGTGTTGTGTGTAAAATCATTTTACCCGTGTCGGAGATAACTCTGCAAGAAAACTGCCACATGCAATTAGAGGGAGCACACGCAGTCCCATGCACATGCCGTATAACTGATCTAATTGTTAATTAATATGTAAAAGCTGTCCCCAACATGTCCTTATCTGGAAGAGAGAGAATTCCCTGTCTTCTGACACGATGTTCAGCTCGTGAAAGAAACAGAGAGACAGAAAAGGAGAGATGTGTGGACATGTCGTTTTTCACCGTGGCCAGAATGTGCTCTCTTGATTTAAATTGTCTAAAGTTAGTAATGGACTTGAACCTGTTTCGTGTGTACGAGTGCGTTTGGCAGGTTTGTTTAGCTCTGCATTCAAACCTAATTGTTACCTTCCGGACCCAGGAGACTTTCAATAATGGCAAATCACATCAGATCCCCCCCAGAAAGGGAGTGTGGGCCAAGACGCACATATTAAGGTCACTTGGCTATTATCTCTGTTGCATGGCTTTTATGTGATATAGGGGATGTGTTTGTGTGACCGACTGTATGTCAATGCCATAACATAATACTCTTTGCATTGAAGTATTTTTTTAGCAAATAGAGACAAAAGTGGAACTTTTCAAATACTAAACCTGCTCTACGACATCTGGTCTACAAACACATCACCTTATCCATCTTAGTCAATGGTAAATTGAGTGTGTTTATATAGCGCTTTTCTTTGTGTTATTTTCCTTTTTAATAGCACAAGCTACATTCACACAGTGTTGTTATTTTTCTGTCACATTCATAAACCCACCAGAGTCAATTTAGGGCCCAAGCGCACGTCGGCATGCTGACTGGGGGAAGAGGGATTGAACCACTGACCTTCTGGTTTTGGATGACCTCTCTACCTCCTGAGTCATAGACGCCCACAAGTTGCTTAAAATTTTCGAGCCGATGCCATGTATGTGTACGACAGTGTACAACTACTTTTTTTTATTGCTCTTCGTGTATGAAATGTGCTATATACAGCAAATAAATTGAGAAAGCCAAATGTAGCATTTTAATTGCTAACACTAACAATGCTAATAATATAAACAGTAATAAAAAAGACATTGCATTGATGGTATTCACAGTCATTAAAGAAATATGAAAATAGAATAACACTCTCTTAACAAAATGCATGTTGACGCATGAAGCAGAATAATAGAAAATGAGACAGCTTCTCTATCAAACGAAAACAAATAAAAACTACTCAGCATGTCTAAGTATCATCTTATCTGATACAAAAATGAAACGCATTATTGTCAAATGTTATTACTGAAATATTTCCAAGCCAACTTTTTTTAAACACACACACATATATATATATATATATATATATTGTGTCTTATATTCGATTAATCTTCAGAGCAGAAATGTATGGAATACACTGCATGTAACAGACTTGTCGGAAGCAATCTCTGCCGCAGAATCGGAGACATCTTCATTGTGTGAGTGAAGACAACATCCATCAACGTTGCACGGAAATAATTTGCCAGCTTTATTCAATCTACATACGTCTTTGCCCCCCCTCTTTGCTCTACCTCCAAAACTCACTCAGATGAGACGCTGCGAGATTGTTATCTTGCCTCGCCTTTGTATGAAAATCAAATTGGGAATTGCTTTTTTCCTTGATTCACTTCCATGCAAACAAAGAAGTTGTTTTCTTATTTTCATGTAAATGTCTTTTTTATAGGAGGCGACAAGTGTAATCAATCTTCCTCAAGACAAGGTAGGAGGGCCTGCCGAGGGGGGATTATTGGTGCTTAGTAGCCCGGGGATCATAAAACAAGGAAATTGAAAGTGATATTTAATTGACACTGCCATTTCCACTGCACGGCAAAGTCTCGTCCCCCCCATCGCCACGTCTCTCCCACGCGCCAGGCCATCACGCTTGCTGCAGGTGAAGAGAGAGGAGGAAAGAACTCGCCGGAGCAAATTTCCTTTCAAACCCGGCACTAGAACCCGGGGAGCTAGCTGTCAATCTCGGAGCACAGCGCTGTGAAAGAGACAAGGAGGGGAAAGTTTTTACGTTGAGAAAAATGGATTGCCAAATGTCACCTCATCGACGCGGTGCGCCATACTCTAGTGAAGGGGAACATGGTCAATATTGTGTATCTTTCTGAATGAATATATATACCTGTTTTTACAGCTCTGAGTTCACATCCAATGACAAAGATTTCAAAGTGCTGTGCTCATATTTTGCACATATATATACATTTAGCCTCTCTATTTTAGCGTTTAAAAACTACGAATCGTTGTTTTTACTGAAGTCGAAAAAGTCCTACTATCTAATTCTTTCTAAATGTCACTGTCACTACCTTTGAAATGACACACTCTGTGTGCCTGTCACTTCCCGCCACCAATTTCACCAATTAACATCACATGAATTAATCAGTCTTCATTCAATTATAACTCTGACAGTCTCTGGTCTCACGCGGCAATAAAAAAATAGAAGGGGAGAGTCGAGCAGAATAACTGCCTGAGATACCATCTCTGAAATGGAAAGTGACACTGTCTAATTAGAGTAACCTAATGAGATCAGAAGGTGTCTTTGTCCGTGGACTTGTAGCAGAATAGGCACTTATCTGCCTCTCTGACCCCTGTATGGCAACTTATGACCTGACCTATAGACTTACCAGAGGTGCCCTATTGTGTCAGCTGCCCATGATGAATCTGGCCATTGAACAAAATCACTAAAACAGAATAAAAATATGATTGAGACAGCATTAAAAGGATCTAACAAGTGGTTTAATGAATGTCTAGATACATTAATGCTGCGGTTTGAAGCGACACAATTAAAGAATTGCTCACGGGTACACATGGGGGTCCCCCTGGAGGTGACAAGCGCAATTCATCACTTTCGTAAGTTGCGATTTAAGCGCCTCCTTATTGATAGCGATGCACACATGCATTTGTTGTCGAGCTGATGTAAAAGGAGGCGGCAACCTCAGAAGCCAAAGAGGCACGTGGACAATCAAGGTAGAGTAGCGACACACATCTTTATACAAAGGTGAGGCTGATAATGTGGAGTAATGTAACAAGGTTTGTTGTTACATCTGGTGGTAAAGTTGCAAACCGCAACCAACCGAGCACCCGTCAGGGACACTTTTAATGGCGCACTGCTATTTCCATTTCTGGATTCCGGCAGCACTGAAAATTCAAAGCAAATGCGACGTATTCTGGACTTTTTTTCATTCAACACGACGTAGCAAACATGGCGACTTGCACGGAGGTCGGGTAACCAGCAAAATAACTATATTTAACTCAAGTTGACGAAAAAACATTGGTTCTTTGTTGCAGGTGATTATATATATATGAACATTATTTTACAATATGACAATGTATTATATTTCTATGAATTAATTCTTCTAAATATTACACACTGTAGCTTTAACTGTTTTTTGCTGTATTTTTCCTAGTTAATTGAGATAAAGGATCTACTTGTCTATCCATTGATATATCTTCAAATCTGTACATATACTTACAACTTTAATAGATTTAAAGGAATCTATTATTAATGATGAAATCATACATCTCTATGAAAAAAATGTGTTTCGATCTTTAGCATGTTAACTAAATAGCCTCACGACGTTTTGGCTTTTGTTGGGTTTTGTTTGTTGATGATGTAAAAAGATTTTCCTTTTTTATTTTAATTTGCTTATTGTACAAGGTTGTTTCACATGTCGTAACACAAACACACATTACTACTGTACTTAAAATGGTTGTATTTGTACTATCACTTATTCCATTGCGGCAGCAGCAGCTATCCTCCCGGCCTGTTTGTCTGACAAGATGTATTTATGGAGCTCACTGCTGACCTACAGAGGCCTTAGACAGGCTTTGGGGACAGGCGGCAATTGGTGTCAAAGAGAGGCCAAACAGCAATGATTTATAGCCCGGAAGATTTGACTGGCGAGAAGCTGCTGCTGCCACAATTACCTTTACCGCTAAACTCACACACTGACTGCATGCTATTTCAACGGCTGCTGCCACAACCACTGCTTTATACACACACACACACACACACACACGCACACGCACGCACACACACACTCCTTTCTCTCTTTTACAAGTGCTGTTCATGTTTGAGTGGTTGAGCCTCTGTTTCTTTGCCCTGCCTTGTCCACTTAAAGGGGCATTAATCAGCAGCTACTTTATAAATCAGGAGGTCCTCGCGGGCCCACAGTGATTATGAGGTCAGGGCTCTGCAGAAGTACTTAACCAATTCCCAAACCCACCCGGACTTGATATATTTTGCTTCCTTGCAGCCGGGCGATTCATCATCATTCTCCCACTGAGGCGTGATGGAACAGGCAGGCAGGGAAGGAGGACTGGATGTTAAGCAACGGTACTGAAGATGAGAAAAAAAAAAAGGCAGTAGGGGGAGTAGAGGAATAAGAATGAAGAATAAAGTGCTTCCTTCTCCTCCCTCTCTCTCCCACCACTGTCTTTCCATTCGTCCTTTACCCAGTTAGTCTCAGTCAGTCAGTCAGTCTCCAGCTCTCTCGCTCTCTCTGTCTGTGCTCAAATCCCCGGACACTTTGGGGGCACTTAGCACTAACCGGGCCCATTCACCCCGGCCCACCAGCGCTCTCAAATCATTTCAGACGAAGCCGAGGCAGATGTCTGAAAGATGTAGTTACTGTTCTGAATGTGGTGGCTCATTGGGCCTACGGGCAAGGCAGCAGTTCTGGTCTCTTGTATGCTTTGACCAGGACAAAAAAAAAGCTGCCTGGAAGTACAGTTGTCAAGAAAGAGATTCCCAAAACCAGGGAGACAGAGAAGAGTTTAGCTGAGGGAAGAAAATGTGCGGAAGAAGATAGACATTGTTTTGTTTTTTTCACTAATCAGAAAAGAAGTAACAGAGAAAGACGGAGCTACACTGGGAGACACGGAAGAGGGAATGGCTCTGCAGAGCTGGAGGCCAATGCCCCCAGGGTAGTCTTTCCCCTTATGAACACTGCCAGCACAAAATGGAGCCTAAAGTGGAGCCATGAGTCAAGTTAAAAGGGCATGAACAGTCCACTCCAGAGTGAAAGGGAGTGGACTGTTCAACTGTGGGCATGAACAGACTAATACTGTATGGTGAGGTGGACAAAACACTTCCCTTTAATGTATTTTGACCTGAGCTATAATTGACAATATACATATACACCACTATAAAGTAATTTTTCTATTTCAATTCTTGAAACAACTCCATGAAAAACCCCACAAAAACGAAAAAAGACAACAATAAAGACGTCCTTCCTCTGTCAGTTAAATGAAAATCGAGTCAGACAACATCCTGTCACTACTGCTCAATCTGGAAACAAATCTAATATACACCTGAGTGCCGCGCCTTCGGTTACCTGTGCAACGTCAACAATTTAGCCGCAAATAATGTCAGCCTGAGGAGACACGCTGTGTCCTCTCGATTTGAGCACAAGAGAAAGAAGAACGAGGAGCGCCAGGGAGAGGGACGAAGTTCCTCTGCAGACAGACACTCGGCGTGGTCTTGACAGAGCGCCGGACGCAAAGTGAAGAAGACAGTTTCCATTACCCCTGGCACCCACCGGAGAATAATTTGCTGAGGCTGGGTAAATTGTGATTTAAGGAGTGTAATGACGTGTAATAATTTTCTGTCACTGTTGTCAGTTAGTAGACGAGGCAGGTCTCCTCAGCGGGGGGGGGGGGGGGGGGGGGGGGGGGGCAGGTGTGTGGAGACGGCAAAACAGGAAGTTGGACCGAATCCAAACAAATGCGAGGAAACACATTGCGCAGTTTGAGAAGAGGCAACAACTCATCACATCCGTTGCTGGCGAATAAACAGCAGTTACCACTGCTCCAGGAGGGGACAGGGGTTGGACCGAGATTAAAGTACCTTACATTTACTTTTTATTAATTTGGCTGCGAGAATCGGGGTCAAGTTCCCCGCCACAGTACGGTTGGGGTTCCAGATAGACTGTAAATGTCCCCCCATAGGCCAACCTGAGTCTGCCCTCAACGGCGCAATACTGGCGAATACAACGGGGTCTGAATTGGGAAAAGTGTCATACATTTCTCTGTGACTGCAGGAGGTAGTATAGAGTTGCTTCCTGTGTTTGAAAGATGTGTATGTGCATGATGCACATTTAAACACTGTATTTGTTGTCATGATAATAAGGAATTTGAGAGTTTGTGCTGACAAGGTTTACCTTTAAATGGTGACACTTCCAGCGTGTAAATATACTGTCGCATTGGAATATTGTTGGTGTATTTTTGTAACGGAAGAAAGTGAGTCTTCCAAGTCATTTGCACAAAATCTAAAATCACATCAAGGCACACACCTCAGGTCAGAGAACATGTCAGCATTTCATAGTGCCGTTTGATGTTGTGTTCATCAAAAAAAAAAGTCAAATAATTATTGTTTGACCATTTTATTCTAATTCAAATTTTTAAATAAACATATAAAATCAAACATATCTCATTGTTATTATTTTTTTATTTCATTTTGAAGGATGCTCTCAGAATGTTAATTCAAACCTTTGTTATTCCAGTGTCCAACCTGGACATTCAACAAAGGGGTTTTATCTTTGACATATGTAATTTATGAAAAATAAAGCACCCGCCTCACTGTTATTAATGCCTCATCACAAGCTCCAATAGAGCAGGGAATCATGGTCTTTGAGTGATTATGTTATCACTTTTAGTGGGTGTTTTGCATAGACGTGCACAGGTTTAGAAGAGGGCGACAGAGAGAGAGAGAGAGAGAGGGGAAGGTAAGACTTTGCAAACGTGACACAGTATCTTGCTCGCGGGTTTTTACAACAATGCAATATATTACAATATATTGGAGGAGGCATACCAGATTTTAAAAATACATATAAAAGTTGTGATACATTTGCAAGAACTGCAATCCACTCTGGGGCTTAGGGAAATTAACTTAGTTGACAAATATCATATAAAGTACAGGGGGAAACTGACATGATGAGGAAACTTATTTGAAAAGGATAGATATGGAGTGAGAGTCCATTTCAATTATTCTATTCACTTTATCACTGAGAACATGTGGCGCAATAGAGTACTGTCGCCAACAATCAGTGTAATGCAAAACTGTGTGCCTCGTCTTTCTTTTTTGTTTTCATTTTTTTGTTGGACTGCGCTATTTGTAACAACTTACAGTTACCATAGAATAATCATTAATCATCACTTTGTCTTTTTTTTTTTTTTAATTTCCAGCTCGGCAGATAACTGCACTGGGCATACATATGTTTATCACAGTGATATCTCCATTACAAGTCCCTCGCTTAACACAAATGCATAATGCATTCATGCAGAACACAAAATGCCATAAATCAAAATGAAAATGAAATGTATTACAATGCAGCACAGTGACTAAGCGGCAGTGACAAGACTAATCCAGCGTCTTTCGTGGTCAATGCCGTTGAGTTTCAGCTATTTGGTATTACGCATTTGCTAATTTACAAGAACAAGCCCCCTGCCACCTTTTGTCTTACTCCATCCCTTTGCCTCCTCCCTCTCTGTATCTCTCTGGCTGTCCCACCTTCTGAAAGCAAAGTTGTTTGATCATAAATTGTTGAAGTGCACTGACTTGTCTCCTCCACTTTCACTCAGTGGTCATAGTAGGAGCAAGAGCAGATTAAAAAGTCTGCCACGCCGCCCGACCGGTCTCAGCATACTATTAGCATATATATGAGATTTGAGACATTTTCTAATATTCTCCAGCAGGACTCATCTGTCATGGCCTCGTGATGAATTATAAAATGCTTGTTTGGGTGTGAGGGAGCTGGAAAAGTGGCAGTATCCCTCCCCTCCTTCTCATTACTGCTATAACCTTTGCTATGCCTGCGTAAAAAAAAAAGGAGAGGGACAAAAACAAAATGTTGAGACCTTTCAATAAAAAAGTGGAGATTTATGTTATACCTACGCCATTAGTCAATATATGTGTGTGAACTTGTGACAACTCCTCCTGTGATAACGCGTCATAAAAGTTGGTGGAGACGTGAATGGAGACACAAGGAGGAAGTTGCTCTGTCTGTAACTGAGATTTTTTCCATGTTCCAAGCAGTTGAAACAATAAACAGTTTAAAGATATTTGTCACATACTGGATGATGAAGATATTGATACAGACGCTGTTAAACGCTGAATTCTGGGAAGAAAAAAAAAAGGTTCTCATTTATATACTGTATATATATATATATATATATGTATATATATATATATATATATATATATATGTATATATATAGTTTTAACACATCCAAGGGGACACTGAATGTTCAAATCCCTTCCTTGCAGGGATGACTGGTTTGACATATTCCCAAAAGTTGTAGAGCCAATATGAAAACCTTGTGGTTGATGCCAGCTGTGATGAAGTTCAAGAGTGTTCCAAAAGCTTATATGGCTCAGGGAACATCTGGATCAGACAACTGGCCTTTACGAGACCGTTTGGGCAAGAATCCCAAGGTTAGGCCAGCAAATACTCAACTTTTGTTTATCAAGTGGTAATAATAAGGACCCCCGTGGCTTGCCACTCGTACTCTGTCTCTAATTTACATTGTTCGTTGACAATTGTTTGCTAAAATGTCATCCATAGCCCTTTGATACGTGGACCTCGATACCGGTCAAAAATGTGGCATCAGTCAGTGAGACACTGGAATTTCCATGACACACTTGACAAACGCACAATTCAGCATACCATATCAAAATTGAACAGTGAGAAGCATCTTGTCGTATTTTTTGGTTTTTCTATGGCTTTGATTATAGATTAAGCATTTGGAAACAATAAATGTATACCTACAAAATCATGCTTTCTTTACTACTGCATTAATGTAACACACACGAGGTCTATTAGAAGTTCAGTGTGCAATTGTTAATTGACAAACTAAAGGTTGTACCGGTCAGTTGTTGGCCTCTTAAAAAAGCAATACATTGTACTTATGTAAAAATATATACATGGTATACGGTGCAGTTTATTACATATGTCCAAAAATGTTGGTCAACAAGTTCTATTACAGCTTACACTGTGTGCGGAGAGTTTAGCCACCACATCTCATGGTGTGACAGGGGAGGTGTGATACTTTATAAAGCTTTATATTCCAGCTCCTTGCAAACATCCCGTGTGTTAATTAAATGAGTAAAAAGTGCAGTGGCCTGTGTCCCAAATTAATTGCTTTCTATTAGATTACATTATTGTAGATAGACCAGGCCGTATTATTAAGATTGTTGTACATTCTCCTACATTCAATTTCCCCTGAACATTATTGCGGGGAGAAATCACCCTCTCTTTTTTCTTCCTTCTCCAGATTGTTCAGAATTTCTGTCATGGCGCATTCCGCTCAGTTAATTAAAGGGGGCTAAAGTGCAGTGGCCTGTATCCTATTGCCATCAAATCCATAACTTAGGGAGAAAAAACATTTACATTAACTTGCCATTAATACCGCCCATGCCGACTTTTCAATTCCCGCTAAGTATGATCCTACACAATAATTGCTGTTGCCTGTAAGACAAAGAGGCGAGGAGGGCCACAAGGGGGGCGAGAGAGGGAAGGAAAGAAATGATGCCACCGGTAATTAAATGAATAAAAGTGCACCAGGCTGTGTCTTGGAAAAACAGCTTTGAGTAATAAAAAATATAACCAACAATCTCTCCCTCTCCTTCCATTCAATTCAGTTTTTAATGCTATTACACAAGGTAATGGAGTTTGGGAATGGGAACTTCTTGATAGCTGTCGGAAAGAAAGAGAGAACGAGGGAGCAGACAGAGAACGCCCCGTATTTCTCTCTCTCTTTTATAAAACAACTAAGCTCAGCACTCTATATCCTATCTCAACTATTGCGTCTATTGGATTGGATTATTTTACATTTTGATTGAAATGATGTCCGCGCCAGATAAAAGCACGGACCCCAGCTGTTGTAATTGAATCAGGGTGGAGTTGTTTATTCGCTTGATCTACAGCGGCGATTCGCTTGTCCTAACACCCAATGCATAAAAGATCCACTCTTGTTTAACACACTGCTGATTAGATCTGTTTAAAATGGCAAAACAAGAAGCGTCCGTGTCCAGAGATGGGCAGGCATAAAAGATAATACATATAACGGCATCGGGAGAAGGGGGGAGGAATGGAGAGCAGCAGATGAGAGGAGAGAAAGGAGGATACAAAGGCGCCGCACCCCCTGGCTCTCTTGATGGTGTTAAGTGTGTGTGTGTGTGTGTGTGTTTTGCGAGTGCATGTGCATGTGCGTGTGCGTGTGTGTGTGTGTGTGCGTGTGCATGCGTGTGCGTGTGTGTGTGTGTTTTGTAACTGACTGCTGTAGATGCACCATCTGCTTAACTTTCCATGTGTGACCAGAACTCTCAATTAATACATTGTACATGGTACAGGAACCAGATGCACAGGAAACCCTGATAACATTTAAATACAATAGTAAGAGCAAATGTAAGAGAACTCCATTTCTAAATTGTTTTTTTAAAGTGGTAAAGAGCAAACAGTCAATATCACAAACATCGCAAACGTGAAATTACACTCAGATCTTGTGTGTCAGACACCAGCATTTGATGTTGCACAGCAGCAGTACACACACGATTTAGTGAACCTTATTTACGAGGACTTCTATATAATGGATGGTTGATCATCAAATAATGACTCTTATCACTTTGGAGTAGGACGCACATCCATCATGCTGGGGAAAAAAAAAAGGTGAACGTACGTCCCAGTGCGCAGCGAGCGCTGATTTAAATATCAGTCCTTGAGGGACCACTTTTGAAAACATAATCTGCTCGGATTGCGATGCCCCTCGTGCGACATTAACGGTGTCAAGGGCACAGCAAAGTCTCAAATATGTTTACATTTTTGCATATCAAATGTGTGATAAGAGGCTGCTCTTTTACATAAATATCAATGTCATATCAGGCCTATAGGCAGGGTCTCCTTTACCTTTGGGATAATCCCCGTCCAGTTTAACATGACGATGTTCAGAAAAAAAAAGAAAGAAAATCATAATAATGTATCAAACATGATCTATGCATGCCATATCGTCATGGTACACAATACACAAGCACGTGCACATTCTATTTACGCATTGATAAAAGTAAGGGCAGAACATGACTCTGTCTACTGGCTGTAATCCACTTAGATATACACTCCATGTACCGTGCGTCCCGACAGCAATAACATGTCTGTGTATATATCACAATCGCCACCAGAACAATATGTGCAAGCTCCAGCAGAAGTCACAGCAGTGAGATAACTTGGTAGCAAATGCTGTTATCGTGAATTCCAGTTGTATATAATAAAAAAAAATAATAATAATCATCATTTTGAACTGGTTAGTTAGGGCATAAAAAACAATAAACAGCCAACAGTATATGTATAAACTCAGAACTGTACTTGGGACAAAAAAAAAGAAAACGTTTGACATTTTACAGCCATTCAGTTTATAGGCCAACATTTGTCTGTATATCATTCAAGCCTTGCACGGTACTTATCAAAAACAAACCGATAAATAAGATGATTTCACGAAAGGCACAAATCGTGTGTTTAGCAGTCGCCCATGTCTCAGATGCATTTGGGTCACCCCCAACATAATCAATCATCTCTATTAGCGGCCATATCTCGCGCTCTGCCAGCCGTGACCCCTGGACAGCTGAGCTCAGATTTTATCGCGGCGTGCCTGCTACATTTTACTTTCCCTGACACCCCCGTGTTGCACTACAACCTCTCTCTGCTGTCCGCATCACGTGGCGTGGTACGCGTCCTGTTGTCGTGTAGTTGTTTTATCGGGTCCGCTGCTATTACTCATTGTGGCCCTTCGGTAACCCGCATAACCTGGAACATCGCGGACACCTGAACTCTGCACAGATGGCTGAAAACAAATCCCCGTACAATTAACCGTGTTTTAATTTGTAGGGCACAATATCACTGTGTTCCTGGTGAACGGAATGTAGTGCTGGTGCTGTATTTACAATCAGATTTCACTCCGTATGCCACATTTTGTCGTTAAGTTTCACATAAGAAACCTTTTATTTATTATTATCATAATGCATTCATAATGATGACAGTAAAAGCACATTTAACAACAAAGTTTAACATATATGTATTGTAATGAACACACTAATAAACACAAACACTGCAATGTTTCTGCAGTATATTTAATGAAAGCTAAAAAATAGATCATCCCTCTTCGGTCTTTAATGTAGCTCAAGTCTTGATATATTGCAAGTGTTTCCCTTGAAAATAAAAAAAAAATATGTATTGAATGGGTTTAAATGCTCAAGCAGAGCTGGCTCATCAATAACCAAGTGCCGGGCAGCAGCAGCAGCTTCTTCTTCTTCAGTTGAAATAAGGGAGACCTGCTGAGTTAAGCCTCCCAGTCAAAGCATTTGTTTGATCAAAGCCTAATGATAAATAAATAAATGTAATATCAATTGTTAGAATATTTAGTCATTTTTTCATTGCACACTGCTTATATGTCCTGCTTATATATTATCTGTAGTTTATGTTTGTGTCTGTTGATCTGGGAAGTTGGGGGTCACGCGGGGTCAAGGAACATTGTAATAATTGCACCCAGCACACAATCATACCTCTAAAAGATACAGATGTTTGCTGGTTTATTCTTTATAGATCACAACCGATATCACATAGTCTGCCTGTCATGGAGATATTTACATCAGTCCACATCAGAAAGAGAGGGAGCGAGGAGGGATGAAACAGCGATGTCGCCAGCTTCTAGACACCAGCGGATGACCTTTTTTTTTCTTTTTTTTCCCACAGTCGGTATCAACCATTCATATACAAATCACACCCATTCTCACAGACACACACTCTCACATACACACACACACACACACACACACACACACACTTGGAGAGAAGAAGAAAAAAGAAAAAACACAAAGCAATAATGTGGAAATGTTAACAGCTTACAATTAAAAATGTGATTTATGTTCCGTGCAGCTGTTAAATGACACCGCAGTCCGACAATATAGATTTCCATAACATTAGCATAATAGTTTTATTGTGGTATAATTACTAAATAAAAAGGCTCCTACCTGGCAAACCCCGCTGCAATCAGGGACTCTTAAACGAAGCAAAATGTTGCCTCACACAAGTAACATGGGTCAATTGCAGCCGGGGATAGTCGGGGGTAATGATTAGATCATTAAAATTTAGTCTATGCTTCGCAGAGCATAGAGAAAATTAACTTCCCCCCACCAAGCTCATTTTTCTGCTGAACATGAAATAATGATTTTCTGCCAGCATAATTACAAAGCTAACATCTGATAGAGTCAGCATCCAGGGGGGATTATCACATGCATGAGTATTAGACCTCATTACCAGCTTGACTGCAAAATTATTACATCTTGTAATTGGATGGCGAGATTTATACACAGATTGGGCCAGGGTTCCTCGGTAAGATTGTAATTACAGGCTTCGCTGGTTCGCTACTTATCACACTGCATGCAGGAGGGAGGAGGGCCCGGGAAAAAAAAAGGGCGAAAAAAAAAAAAAAAAACAAGCGGAGAAGAGGGGAAGGAAGGAGCGTTTCATTAAGCAGGGCTACCCTATCAATGGCAGAGTGGCGTCACGGCCGGGGCTGCAACGTCCTCTCTCTCCTTCTCTATTTATGAGGCCAAACAGTGGAGGTGTTTGCAGATGGAGGGTGGGCTGAGGGCTTGTATGGGGGGTGGGGGACATTTATTATTACCGGGGTTCCTCTCCCTGACAAATGGGATTTCATTTATTTAACCTCTGCTGATCTGTTCCAGTGAAACATATAAACAAGCCATCCGGCTTCTTTTTTTTTTTACTGCCGCCGCGGAGTCAACGCCTCAATTATCTAAAGGCTAACTAAGTGTTAAAGTGAGCCATCTGCCATGTGGGAAGCCCATTGATTTAATTTGCCGTGTGTTTTTTTGTTTTTTTTACCCGTGATGGAGCCAGGGCCCCACTTTGTGCCTATAGAAAAAGAGGCGATGCACATATCCCCTCATTGAACTGGAGTTCAGAGAGAGTAGTCAGGCTGTTGTTGCCATGTCACCACTCACTCCCCAGTTTTTTTTTTTTCCTTTCTCAGAGCCAATGTACCTCCCCTACACCTCATATTCGTCCGCGGAATACAAGTGAGCGAGGGAGTGATATAGAGGGAGAAAGAGGGGGGCTAAGGGAAATCAATACCTGGGCTTAGATTTGACGAGCAGGGTGTCGGGCTGCCAACGGAGGGGACACCTTTGTTCTCCTGTAGCCGGCTAATCGCTGCCTGCATGCCGAATGACTATTGACACAGCGTGTGTGTGTGTGTGTGTGTGTGTGTGTGTGAGAGAGTTTCTAATGTCTGAGTTGTCCATGCATATATTTCCCCCCTATTACTTGATTGGCCGGTATGTGAGGAGTATCTGTTAGCATGCATGTTTACACGTGTGTGTGCGTGTGTGTGTGTGTGTGTGTGTGTGTGTGTATGTGTGTGCTTGTGTGTGTGTGTGTGTGTGTTTGCATCCTGGAGGGCTCCTTTGCAGCTAATTTTATAGTCGGCCCCACACTAATCAGTGTGCCAGCAGTAATGGAGTTGTTATTGGAGTCCATTACAAAGACCTCTGCTGGATCAATGCTGGTATCAGTGTTCACAGATGCAGCTGGTTCAACCCATTGCAGACGCAGACATTCAGAGGAGAGTGTGTGTGTGTGTGTGTGTGTGTGTGTGTGTGTGTGTGTGTGTGTGTGTGTGTGTGTGTGTGTGTAAAACTCAGGCTCAATGGTCCAGATAAGTATTATGTATTTTAATTGTACCACTAATATTAC
The DNA here is from genome assembly GCF_022379125.1 of Scophthalmus maximus. NCBI lineage: Eukaryota > Metazoa > Chordata > Actinopteri > Pleuronectiformes > Scophthalmidae > Scophthalmus > Scophthalmus maximus. The sequence goes on from NC_061515.1 coordinate 7,609,847, forward strand.
ATCATTCAATTTCATATCCATTTAATATATTACATTATAAACCAATTCATGGGTCAAAAATATGAGCAAAGCAAGGATCCTTATTAAAAAATCAAATACCTAAATAGATAGAATATTATTTTTATTTTCAGTGTTTGCAACAGTATAGCTGTTTGCAGACCTGAACCCTGGGAAACTGTCCGGACCCAAATTTCCAGGCATCTTTTTTTTTTTCCTGGGAGTTTTCCTTTCACATATGACAAACGCAACTGGGGATTTGTCCGAGTCAGACACATTCACACCAGCGGGAACATTTCCAGAACATTCCCTGGCATCTGGGTAGAGCATGTAGGAGACAGGACATGACAGTGGCAAGAACAGGTTTTCAAAACAGTTCATCGAGGGCTCGGACTGACTACACGTGTCGTGTTGTGTCCAATACAACGCCCCCCGAAAAATGTCTAGTCAGTCTCCTCATGGTTTTACAGCAGCGACCTAAAACCGAAGCCGATAATCACCCGCAGCTAACGCTGGCAGTTTTATTGGCAGGGAGATGAGAGGCGATCTCGATCACATCACGAGCAACAGCTACAGGAGACACTGGGCTCATTAAGGGACAGTGACCTTATGTATTGACTAACGCGTGTAAAGTCACACAACCAGCGTTGTCCAGACACCTGTTGAATTCAGCGTTCATTCGTTTTTTTTTCCTATGATGATTCATATAAAACAATATTATCATGCAAAACCATTAGTTGCACGTCACACAAAAAGGGTTTTTCCTTTTTTTGAGCCCAGTCTCTTTTCCTCCGACCTCCCCTCTCACTCTCACTCCACTTCTCCTCCTCCGTCTCCCTCTATCATTCACGCTGGCTCTCTATCTATCCCTATAGCCCACCCCACCTCAATTATTCATCCTCCCTCTCCCCCTCCCTATAACAGCGTTTATCCCTAGTTCTCACTCCCTCTTCCATTCTTACGTATTCCCCTCTATTTGTCTTATTACATCATGCCATCGCTCCTTCCTCCTGTATTTGATTCCATCTTTCAGCCACAGTGCTTCACCCCTCCCTCCCTTTTCTTTCCCTCCCGCGCGCTCCCTCCATCTCTCCATCTCGGTTTCCCTAGAGTCACTCATATGGTATTTAAGTGGAATGGGGCCCATTAACCCTGCCAACTTGTGCCTCTTCTCTCCTCCATTGATCAGAATGCACACTGGAGATATTTCATTACGGCTGGTTGTGAGGGGACCATTTAAGCAACTCCTCGTTTTTAGTCATGGTGTGTGTGTGTATGTGTGTGCGCGTGTGTGTGTGTGTGCGCGCGTGTGTGTGAATGAATAAAGGATTGGACACAGATTAGGAGTAGAGTTGTTCCCCCGGGAACTATCAGGAGGAATTATGACCGCAGTTATAGTCTCACTGGAAAAATGGTTACTGAAAAGGGCACTTTTTAGATTTTGTCTTTCTTATGCATTTATTTTTTGATTCAAAGTATCGATCGATATCAATTGTTGTTCGACCTCACAGATTTCTTCAGCAGTCTATCATTTCCTCTCTCTCGTGTAGAACTTTAAGAGAGACGTGAAGTAAACTTATGACGTTTAATACGTCATAAACGTGTTTTCCTCTGTTTTTCTATTGGTTCTTAAAATTTGTATTGTTGTGACTAACAATACCAATCAAAAAAAAATAAGTTTGCTTTCCTGTCACATAATATGATGAGGTAACACTCTATATTATGGTCCATGTCATAAACTAGTTTCTTATTAGCATGCATATCTTAGCAATAGACATTAGCATGTCTATTAATAGCCATTGACTAAAAGTTTTCCCTCAATAACCTCCTACCGTGATTCCTGCTTATTGATAGGAAGTAAGATAATAACAGTATTAATATGCTTTGCTCAGTATGTGCCGACAAGAATAGTCATCCTCCCTTAGTAACACGTAATAAATATGTTACATTTATATGCAACCAAATGCAAAACTACAGGTATTAAGTATGTCCTATGTTCCCAATTCTAATGTCAGGTCTCACTTGTGAGAGAAGTTTGTTTTAGTTTTGTTCAACCCACACAGGTTCCCCCGATTCTAAAGTTGCCTCCTCTTCACATTTAGTGAATCCATTACAGGCACACAACTACTGCAATTAACAGACACTATTCTCTTGCGATGGGTTACATCTTGAGAATAATGAAGTGCTACGGTAATAAAGGGGATATTTCTACTGTAATGTGCTGACTCTGTTCATCTGCCGATGGATGGAAATAGAACCTGTGACTCTGAGTCGACCTCGATTATTTTCAAGATATAACCCATGCATTTGTAATCTGTAATATCAGTAATGTTCATACTTACACTATATCGCTGTGATGTGGATCAAGTGTGGTTTTGGTGTGATATAACTATGGTCTACATCATTTTACCTTTTGGGATTCACAACAAATGGTTGCGGCTGTGCCAGAAAGAGGAACCGGCAACACATAGGCAGATAAAGGTGTGTGGAGAAATGGGCGAGCTCTCCGGGTAAATGTCAAGGAGGCTCAAATCCAACCGCTCTGCATAGATAAGATTCACCCGTGGCTCTCCATAACAGTGCCATAGGGGCTTCGCTCTGTTCTTTTTTTCTGTCATGGTTCTTCCACACCCTTGGTTTCATATAATGTGTTACTTCATTACTAGTTTTCTTTAGATGGGAAGGTCATGGTGACTGCACAAATGTTATATACTGTATATATATTTAAAAAATATATGTAATTTTTCAGTGACAGCTCCTGAGATTGAAAGTGGGTCTGTGGTACAGTGAGCCACGTTAGGGACAGGAACAAATGAGGAGATAATAGGAGAAGTGAGCCTGGGGAGAAAGTCAAAACAGAGTCAATGAGTGTGTTCTAATTTACCCTTAGCTCAGCAGTTCTTGGTGCGTGTGTGTGTGTGTGTCTGTGTTTGACTTGATTCAACATGAGGATAAGTGTCAAAATGCAGGGATTTTCACTTTAATAAGCACAAACACACACACACACACTCACACACACACACACACACACACACACACACACACACACACACACACACAGGGGGCACGCACACAAATAGAAAAATAAATTCCTGAGTGAGCGTTTGTGCACAATTTTAATCCACTGAGGTTTCACTACCTGCCGTGATACCAAAGAATTGCATCAAGTTTGAGAGGCTGAAGGTGAATATAAAATATAAATAAAAAAACCTGCATGAAAACTGGTAGCGTGATGTAACAGTTTCATTCGCTGCAACAACCCGCAGCTCCATCACAAGCTCTACATAATAGATTACAGTACACACGACTGTAGCGCTCACCCTGTTGTATTCCACTGTAATGTGTCTGGTATGGCGCCAGACCAAAGTGAGATCTCAATCATTCACACAGCACAGTTTTATTGTTATTGTTGCTGACATTACGTGTTGACACATTGTCAGCAGGAAAAGAGAGCGAGAGAGAGAGAGAGAGAGAGAGAGAGAGAGAGAGAGAGAGAGAGATTTGGCAGCTCTGTTGCATGTTGAAGAAGAAAAATAGAATCTCCTGGACGAGGCTCAGTCGGCTCAGCACAAGGAACTGGCCAATTATTTCTGAAATGGCAGGGGGGGTGGTTGAAATGTGAGAATATTTCCCCGGATATACACAGCAGACAGCGGATAAATGACAAGCACATAAACAAGACGTTCGAGTGATGACTTTTTCCTTTTCCTTGCACACACACACACACACAATGAACAGAATAGTCTTTCTGATATCAGAATTATTGACTGAAAGCTCTGACCGCTCAGTAAACACATTCGGTGCATATGTGTGCACGTGTGCTCATGCCTCGCCGTGTGTTTCAGTATGTTTTGTCTGCGTGCGCTCAACAAATTCCGTTGACTCGAAGCAGCGATTTCAAAAGGTTGGCCTTTGCATCATAAGCCTGTGCTGTTTGACATCTGATTAAATAGCATTACTGCCAATCAGCCGGGGTCGCGCGGGATGTGGATTCTTTCCCTTGCTGTTGACAAGCTCCCCGAATAATAATAATAATAATAATAATAATAATAATAATAATAATAATAATAATAATGTTTACAAGTCTTTGTCTTCATTTTATTCCCACAATCAACTGGTTATACACAATATAATGTGTCATGACCAACTCAGTTTTTTTTTCTGTATGCCAATCATATGTAGGTTTGTTCTCAAAGGGTTACTCTCCCAATTTCATATTTGGTGTACTTTTGAAAAACATTTTGAATACACATCAAGACTCCTGAATAAACAAATAATCTATGTTTATGGGTATATATATATATACACATATACATCCCCTCTTTTCAGTAGAGGGTGGTTCATCCAAACATCTAATCCAACTTCTTGGCCAGCTGTTCCAGAGGCACATGATCCGACTTTCCTTTAACTATTGGCAGTTTGGTCAAAACACCAGAGTCAAGTATCAGGCAGGGGGAAAAAAAGGACCAGTATTTATTTGTTTTTGAGTCAAGCTTCTTCCACAATAAAAGATTGACCTGTGACCCCTCTCTCCATTAATCAATGTTGAAATGAATAAATAAGTGGCGTATCTGGCAGCTGGCCTTCCAACAAGCTGTCTACAACTGTCCAAACCACTTCAGAGTCATTTGTGAAGGGGAGGCCTATAGATCAGCCAAATGGAGTTTGAAACCTAAAGAGTGACCGGGGGATTGGAGAGGGGAAGAGATATGGCGCAGATAGCAACAGCAATCTGCTACTGGTGTGGGGGGTCTCACTGGAGAAGAGGAGACGGGTGAGTGGGAGACGAGAGAGCGCGAGAGGGGGGTCCTGGAATATTTTAGACGAGAGATGAAGGACGTGAGAATGGGAGGGGAGAGGATCTGTAGCGAGACACCACCCAGGGTGGTCTGGGACGGCCAACAGGTAGAGAAGAGACAGGGTGTCAGAAAAGACCTCAGGAGACATGCAAGAGGAGGGGGTGGGAGTGTGATGGGGGACAGGAAGTAGAGAGAAAGGGCTCGAACAGGCGGCCTTGAAAAAGAACTAAGTTAATTTATTTGACTTGGAGATTTGCTTTGACTTCATTGGGATCTTGTGAGGGCAATTATAGTAAAGGTAGAGATTTGACTGGCCGTGAAAGTCCATTAGAACATTTTCTAATCTACGACACGCACGGGGCTGAAGGGCGACGGGCAAAATCGCGACTGTGGTCAACTTTGACACCAAGCTCTGTGAAAAATCTGTAAATGGAGGGAAAGATGGAGTAATGGACAGAGGAAGGACAGAAAGTGAAAGGAGGGGATGTAGTGCTGTGTACAGGAGGGGCAGAGTGAAGGAGTGCTGCAACACCGTCCATTATTGATTATGATCTGAGAATATCAGAGGCGCCATATGTTAACCAGGCAGTTTTAAGTTTCCACTGGCCTGTTTAAATCTACCAGAACTACCCCCCCCCCCCCCCCCCCCTCCACTTTTCTGCAAGGTCGCAAATGTTGTTTTTTGTAATAAACATTTTATATTCCCTGAGGAAATTGTTGTACTTCCACACAGCTTGCAGGAATGATCAAATTTGAAGTATGATAGCTTCTTGGCATTCGACCCTGCCAAGACTCCATGTTCTATTTGTAAGGCAGGCTATATGAAAAAAGAAAGTTGTTTCCCCCTATTTCGCTTCATCTCCCTCTCTCTCCTTGTGTCCCACTATCTACCTCCAAACTGATTTACGGCCAATGGCATCCACTCCGAACATCATAACTGACAGAACAATGAAGGAATGGGAAAAAAAAATCACCTTGTGTGTTTCTGCACACATGCATGCACTGTACAATCGTAGGTTTTTGTTTAAGAGTGTGTGTGTGTGTGTGTGTGTGTGTGTGTGTGTGTGTGTTTGTCCTCCCTATATTTCTCAGGTACAGTATCTGTAGGACACATCAGAAACGTCCCAGTGACCTGATCCTGAACAAATGAAATAGTAACGCTTCGGATTGGAAACAAGTGCTGCCACATAATTCTATTTGAAGTAAGAAATCAATAGCACAACACAAGTCACCACACACAGTGTCTTCTTCACCATGTCTGAAAAAAGAAGTCTCCCTCCCAGTGTTTGTTGTTTTTTGTGGCGGCTTTACAATATTGTAAATACAGTATTTTTGTCAGGGATAGTAGTTTAGTCTACCTCCTCTCTTTCTCTCTCTCGCTCTCTCTCTCAGCTCTGCCACATAGTTAAATAACAAAAGATGTCGATGCTGACTAAACATATGGGAGTGTGCAGGGTAAACCGGTTTGTAGAAGTTGAAGGCAAATCTTTTCATTGCCTGCACAATGATATCGACACCATCATACTGCCTGCACTCACACTGAATACGCCACCAAACCCCAGGCATTCAGGCAGAACAGCAATATGTCAATCCATTGATCAAATTAGACTAACATTGCCCATATTCACAAATCACAATTTGCTTTAACAACTTGAATATTGATTGTTTACAAGGATTTAAAAATCAGTACGCGTTGCAACATGCAGGGACAAAAAATACCGAAACAAAGATTTGAACAGGCGGAAGGCCACAAGTGAGGGATCCCTGTTCCACGACAGAGAGAAGTGCAATAGTTGTTGCATGTACAGAGCACATCAACAAAATAACAATACCTTAAAAAAATATATGTTAAAAGATAATGTTTAAAGCATTTACGCATGAAGAATGTATCTGACAGAAATGTTTATCGTGCATGAACATAATTATTGCGACGAGCTTTAACAGGAAAATGTTTTGAATCCTGACCTCTAGCCTGATTTTGTAGGCCATGGAGAAAAGCAAACTAATTTGGCCGTAATTGGCTCGGTGACAATAAACATATTGTATTTGTGATCCTTCAAAAGTCACCGGCAGAAACCTATGTGGCGCACAACGTCATACGCAGACACATTAAAGTCACACAGGCCAAATTGTTGTTTGCTGCAAAGTGAACGCCATCTGTAAGTATTTGGAAAATCACAAAGTCTTTTGTACTTCAAGAAATATTATGTGTGAATATTGAATATTTGAAGCAGTGGAAGTGCTGACTTGCTGCTTAAAAGGGTGTTTGGCGGTGTACACCCATATAGTGTGAACCTTTTTATACAGTATGACCCCCCAATTATTGGCAGGACTATTGAAGTGACGCTACTCAAATTTAAAACTGAACAACCGCATGTTAAAACTTAAAGTCAGCACTTTGACCTCAAGTGTTTCATAGCAGATCCAATGTATCTGGGCCCAGATGAAAAAATTTTAAAAAAGTGAAAATACTTACTGTTAATCAGGACAAAAGACACACATACACAACCACAATCATACGACCATAAAACTCACACACAACCAGAGAGGAGATAGACGGTTTTTCTTTTTTTTTTTTCAAAACTTCACCTCACTCTTCTCTCACTTCTGTCATCCTATTGATTTCCTGACAGGGGGGGTGAGACGGGAGCACGCGACCTATTAGAGAACAGTGTCTGGTGTCTTAAAGGTTAACTAAGCAACAGCGATGGAAGAGAGCGAAACTCTTTCATCCGACAAATGCATATGCTGCATCGTGCATAACTTTTCATACTAATGTTACACTCGCCGGATCAATACAGCCACACTAAAGTGAAAGCAACATTTTTTTTTTTCTTTTCATGTTTTGCATTTGCAAAACCACATGTAAGGGTGAATGAAAATGAGTAAAGCAACTCACGTGTTGTGTGTGTGTGTGTGTGTGTGTGTGTGTGTGTGCAAGTGTATGTGCTTTGCATTGGACGGTCAAGTGGTATTAAATCACATTTAGTTTTGCATTGTGCCGATGTGATGTCCAGGCCCGTGTTTAAATGTCGCAGCATTGATAAGGTGTGACTGGACTCAGTCAACTGTAGAGGGTTTTTATGTCGCATTATAGAGTGTTTAGTTCTGCGTTAATGGGCTGCTGCACAGGAGAATGTTACATTTACATCAGTCAATGTGTATCTCATGTAGAACATGGGGCAGGTTTTTCTTTCCTTTTTTGGTCATTTATTATTGTATATTTTTTTCTTCTATAGACTGGTTGTTTTTCAGGATGAATGCATTTATTTGCATTTATTTTGTTATCAACAATAAATAATACATATTTGATTTAGAATCTACACAGAACAACGTATTAAATGTTTCAAGAATTATTAGACTAGTTCCTCACCATAATCCGCTATATATTACATAAGATATATGCATATAAATCTTATCTAACTTATCACATGTTTACTATATATTTGTTTGTCTGTTTCTTTGCAGAGCTCCTCTAATACAAACCCACCAGCAATTGTCTTTCCTGATTTGGAGCAGCGCAGCTGCAACACCTGAAGAAGCCAGGAGGTGGCAGCTCTTGGACTGTTTCCACATGCTCCTGACCCCAGCCACTGAGGAGGTTCACAGCATCAGCTGCGTTTTACTCTAAACCCTAACCCCTTCAATTCAAACTGACACACACATTCAATGAACGCACCTTAATGAAATAAATGAAAAAGTTATTTATTGATTTTTTCCCTGTTTTGAACTGAATCCGAGGTCAAGTAAACGTGAGTCTGCACTGAATCTTAATTGTGAAATATGTCAATCAGTCGCTGCATTCAAACAGTTTGAATGTCCTCAATTCCGCCATATCTTTCATGATTCATGTGACTGTGATTATGTTTTGTTTGCGGTGAACAAAACTGTTCAGATAAAACGGACGTGGAGCCTGAACTCAAATTCTCCCTCGACATCTGTTTCACCTAAGTGATTGACCATGACTTTCAAACCGCCGCACAAGCGCCGCCATCATCACATTCTGAAAATGACCTGTTTTAGTTACATTATGGGGATTGAAAACCTTCCCAGGGGGTGTTTTGTGTCCATTTAGTCCCCCTTCTTCGTCTCGGAGAGGTCACACACCCGCACGGCCAGTTTACATTTCCTCTGTCACAAAACCAATACACTGCAATTTCCCTGCACAAAATACCCCCTCTGGTCACCACCAGCAGAATGACCTTTCTCTCTCTCTCTCTCTCTCTCTCTCTTCCTTCCCTCTCTCTTTCCACTATGATTTAAACAATCCATCGTCAAATATATATATATATATATACACACTTAGATGTGTTTTTGTTTGTTTTCTCTTCCTCCTTCCAGCCCCAATCCCCCTCTATCCACACAAGAATGGAGGATAATCCTGCTGAAAGAAACATATAGCGGGGTCAGAAGACCGAAGGAGAGTGTGCATCTGGAAAGCAAAACAGGAGGGATTGGTCGCTGACCTGCAGCAGCAGCGAGGATGGGCAACAGGAGCTATTCCCCCCTGACTTCACTCTCCCCTTTCCACACTTCTCCTCTCCTCCCACCTTTTCAACCCTTTTTCTCTCTCTTCCCATGGGTGCTTCCTCGCCTTTCCATATCCCCCTCCTCTCCTCTCCTGCTCGCTTTTTTTTTTTTTCCACTTCAGTCTCCCACTTCTTTTTCCTCCCTCCTTTTTCTCCTCCTCAAACTGTCTCTTTTTTTTTGGTCTCTTCTCCGTCCCTCTGTCGCCTTCTTGACTTTTCTTTAGTTTTCTGTCGCTTTCGCTGTTTTTTTTTTTCTAATGTCCCCCCCCCCCCTCCTGGGTCTGGTGACTATTTCTTTATTTTCCCCTTCTCCCTAGCTGGCCTTTCTCTTTCCTCCCTCATTCCCCCCACCCCACTCCTCCACCTACACACACACACACACACACACACTGTTCCCTCTCTCGTTCCCTCTCTCAGACTAACACAGTTTCTTTCCGGCCCACTGCCTCTCCTGTTCAAATGTAACAATGCTCAGCGTGATTTGATGATGGCCTCAGTTCACCGGCCTCTGTGTGTGTGTGTGTGTGTATGTGTGCGTATATCCACCCCACTACTATGGAACTGTATGGTGTCTGAATGTACTTTTTAGAAAACAAAATACTCAGTTGAAATGATAAATAGGAAATAATGAACATAATCATACAATCACTTGTAAGTTAATGTAAATACAGCGTAACTTTACTGCAGTGTTTTTTCTTGAAAAACCTTACTTCATAATATTATTTCTTCTTTTTTTACCCATTAGATTTCCCTGCCCTTTTTGTTTTCTGTAAATACTGTATGTCCACTGTTACAGTGTTCTTTAAATAAAAATGTTCTAAACTGTTGTACATTTACTCTTTCCTTCTCTTATAATTTGTTCATTCATTTGTATTTGTATATATTTTTTCTGTTTATTTATCTCACACTCTCTTGGTTACTCTCTGTCTGGTTACTTTCCATCGTCATCCCAATTATTAATTGACCTTATTTTCATGACACATTTACACAATTTTGTCATTTTCTTTACTATTTTCTTTTTTCTTGGTCTGTTGAAAACGAAACACAGCCTCCCTCTCTTTGTACGGAAATGCTTTAATGCGAGACACAGTGCATTCATTTATCCTCACCTGCTTTGTCACTCGTGTGTTTGTGTAATAATGTGATGCAGTTGTATCCGTCTATATGGGCTTTAATTTGTGTCTATGTCTTAATGTACTGGTCTGTGTGTGAGTGTTTATGTGAGCATCTTCATGTTTAAGGTGTGTGTCTTTGCGCACATACAGTAGCTGTCTGCGTAGCCGTGTCAGTAAACAGATCAATGTTGTTACTCTGTCATTGTCTGACGCTGGGGCAGCCATTATAAATGATGTGGGAGAGTGGTCTCAGAGTTTTGGACCCCACTGTACAAAGATACAAATCAGCTGCAACAAACTTAAGTGCAACTTAAGTGCATCACAGAGACAGAAAGTTAACTTTGATAACAAAATTGCGTGTCTGTGTGTGTGCTTGTGTGTGTGTGTGTGTGTGTGTGTGTGTGTGTCTGTGTCTGTGTGTGTGTGTGTGTTTGGGGGCAGGTGTCGCCACTCCTCTCTATGCAAGCGGAGGCATTAAAACACATCAGGAGGCGGGGGAATATTGACTAGGCCGTGTCTCCCTCACACCCGTGTTTGGTCGGCAGGCAATCTACCAACCGTCAATCACGGGGAGGCGACCCAAGTTGGGAACCATCAAACCGCCTGACTTCTGGTGTCAGTGCTGAGGGGGATCTATTTCAGCGTGACACGCCATCAGCGGCAAATCTAAAGAGGGCTCCATTGTCAGGGAGGGGGAAACACACAGGGATACACATATTCATGAATGAGCACTTAGATGTGCGCACACATGCATACACTGTGCACCTGCCCACCTATGTGTCTTATTCCAACTTGATGGAATATTTACATTCAAATGCATATATATATATATATATATATTTATATATATATATATATATTTTTTTTTTTACCCAATCATAGATGTGAATGTGAATTGTGGAAGAGGACACCTTCAGTTTCTATTTCAATATCATTTCACTTCTTATGGAGTTTTTGTTTTTCTTCTTTTTTCTTAACTCACAGCCAAAACAATTAAATATTGTTCGCACTTTTTACTAAACATCAAACGTCTACTTTCCCCTTTTTGTTCTCAGACTGGTTCGAATGAGACAATAATAAAGCATCCGTGCCCTTCGGCGCTTATAATCATTTGAAATCGATTGATAGAAAATTACTTTTTCCGCCGGTAATAGCGTCGCACTTTCCTTAACCTTTGAACTCCTCCCACCGTTGCCCCTGGCTCTTTGGCAGCCGTGGATAGTAAAGTTCAACATGACATTCAGACTCATTTAAGTGCTCTCGAGCTCTGAATACAATTAAAGGGCTGCTCTGTCTTTTCTTTTTTTTTTCGTGAGAGTGACTGATTCATACCTCATGGGGGTAAATGCAGTCCATAATGAAAAATTGAAGAAATACTGTCTTTGACAATGAGACATAGAAAATAGTGTCCATCACATTCTGGGTCTTTTTTCCTTTATTTTATTTTCTAAAATAAACACATCTGAATAGTATAATAAACCATGCAGTTTGCCAGAAAGATTATATTTGTCCGTATAAACTTGTGTTGGTCATAAGTTATTAATTACCTTTAACACCACTGCCTCATTTGAATTCCTAAGGCGTTACCACTCTCAAACCCTTATACTGGAGTCATCTGGATACTTAAACACTGCTCGCAAATTAACTGGAGACATGTCCTGTTAGCATAAAGTATTACTTAAGCAAATGCATATTGATCCTAATTTAAATGTACAACTATATACATATTGATTATCTGAAAACCATTAACACAACGATTGAGCGGGCGGAGGCATATCTTATTGTTAATTATTTCTCAGACATAGATAGTAGGATGGGACAGACTGTAAAGTGATTTACCTTAATAATTACACAAGCATTGTAAAGGACATAAATGTGTATCATATTCTTGGAGAGTCCTTGTGGGTGATTTGTGATTTGTGGCTTGTATACACAAGAGGCAATAAACTGAGGGGGATGTAGGAAGACTGCCTTTCTGACTCACAGTAATGTGAGCCGCCAAAGAATTGTGGACCACCATCATGGAAAAGTGTCTGCAGTGAGGCCAAAAAAAGAAGAAGTGATTCACAGCTGCAATTAGTCTCGCACTTATCTCGTTTAAAACACATATTTCATCCTTTTTTTTCTCAAAATTTCCCTCCGTCACCAACATAAAGCATTGCAAATTATGAAAAATGAAGACACCGCGAATATACACAGCGACCTTCTCACAGCGCCGAGTGAGTAGCAGGAGGCACGCCGTATATAGCGGAGTAAATGAGTGAGCCTCCATCAGGAGTGAGTGTTGACAGAATGAGACATTGTACTTTTGAGCCATGAAATTACAGGCTGGTAAGCCCAAGGCAGTCGCCAGGTGTGACTGATGCGATCGGGGCCTGCTTGGACAAACGCAGCAGCGCGCACCAACATTCCTGCTTGTCAGTCACGTTATAGATCTCCAGGATATAACTCATCACGAGCACCGAAGATGAATGATAAAGTTAACTGATGTACGTGTACAATCCCTTCAACTAAATTAAGTTCATACACGTGGCAAAGCAATAACAATTATTGAGTGGAAAGCTGCGAAAGATTAAGGATAATAGAGGTATTTGTATCAACTGTGTCCCTGTTCACATTCAAATTCTTGGTAGTTCATGATTGTTGACTTTTATCTCACTTTTAACTTACTATTGATTTTTTTCCCCCTCTGTTGATGCACTACTCACACGCGACTGGGGACTTCTATATTGGCTGCAACTGCAATCCCTCTGAGTCTACACTGGTTTCGCCTTGGATATAGTTCCATGTACTCGTGTTGGCTCCTGCGCAACACTGACAATTACAGAGGGAAGTTGATGAAGTAAATAAAGAAATAAAGTACCCCTCAAAGAAAGGATGACGGCAAATCTATCTCCCGTTCATTATATCTAATAGTATAATTGTTGAGAGCATGTCTGATATTCCCAAATTAGATTTTTCATCATTGCAAATCCTAAATTAATTCCTTTGAGTAAGTTCTATTTTAAGCTGTCTAACAGGGGGTTGTGTCCGTGGAGAGGTAACTGTGTTGTCCTCTACTGTACTGTGACAATTACAGTGAATCAAAGCGGCTGTGTGGGGCCCTTTCAACTTCTCTCCCCTTGGTTCCCACACCTGTCCTCAGGGCACCAAGATTTATGTCTCTGTCTCTGATGAACCACTGTGGCCCTTAGTTATACTACCCCTGTCTGTTCCTCTATAGCATATCTCTGTGAGTGTGTGTGAAAGGATGTATACAAGAATGTGAATTGTTGTAACACTATGAGGGTTCCCATATTGGAATGGCAAAACTTTTTGAATTGGCTCCACGGTTTAACAATCCACAACTCCTCTCCGCAGAGACATTTTACTCCCTAGAAAGTCATTGTTTTAAAATTTCCAACCAAAGTAAGTTGCCCCTTGTAAAATGAATTCACTGGTTTGTCAAATGAAATACAACATCAACAAATTAGCATTTTACACATATGGAGAAAGAGGACAGAGGCTTGGCCATACTGTGTAGTTGGTGGAATGTATGGCAAGAATAGCAATCATTTAAAAAATAGATTGATCATTAGACAGTTAAAGGTGACATAATATGCAAAAATATGTTTTTCAGTGTTTGTGCCCATAAAGCTAGGTATGTGTGGTGCCTGCCAGCCCGCAAACTATGAAAAGTAGTAGTAGTAGAAGTTTTGTGTGAGCTAGCTATACCCTACAGCCTGGCTCTGAACAACTGGTTCAGATTTCTCTCCCACTCTGATGTCACAGTTGGACTCTTTTGGGGTTACCCCACCTACAGTCTGAGAATCTCCACTTTTCTGGTCAAGGGGCATGACATTTCCGATACATTTTTGAAATCGGTTGACCAGTCACAACAGACTGGGCCAGCTGGCCAATCAGAGCAGACTGGAGTTCATTGGGAGGAGGGGCTACAATAAATCCAGGTCTTTTAGACACATGGTGAAAAGAGGAGCTCCAGGAATGGTCAATATGAGAACACTGATGCCTTTTCTGAACATTAGAGCATGTAAACCTGTTCAAGTGGTAACCCAAATTAAAAGTATGAACCTAAATATGAGCATAATATGTAACCCTCAAAGTCAACACATTTTGCAAGTGAAATGGTTGCTGAACATATTATCACCAATGACTTCTGCCTTCCTTGTCTGCAGTCTGTGTTCAGACTTGACAATCATCCTCTTGTGGAAGGGAAAACAGTGGCCCCTGTAGTGCGTTCTCCAAACGCCAGCAACAATTAGAGTCATCTCCTCTCCAAGCTCCTGTGACACTCTCCTGATGGCGATAATATGCCGTCCTCATAAATATGATGGGCTCTTAAAGGACCCACAGGACATTGCTTAAATCCATCTGAAATATGCATAACGTCCCTCCTATCTCCAACAGAGAGAAGTGAAAGAGGAGAGTCATGTCCTATATACACGTAATCTACTGTAACGTCAGGCCACTAGCTCATTCAGGCCCCCACGCAGCTCTGATTTAATATGGAAATTGCTTTAGCTGCACATTTTTTAAATATTAAATACAAACAAAAATTATAGCCTAGTCCTTTTTAAAACATGTTAACTGCCAAGAAACGAAAATAGACAGCACACCCATGATTTCAATCCAAAATACAATATTTTAAATATGCTGCAAAAACTCTTTCATACTAACAATTTGGCAAACCAAACTAATCTCCAATATTTCCAACAATGTGGAAAAGAACGACAAGTTACACTGCCATCAAAGCGGAAGGAAGGCGCTCTCATAGATCGCAGGCTATCGAGGAATGGCGTTGTGAGAGAAAATATTGAGCTTTAAACGGTAGCTTTTAAAAGGTAAATGGAGTCAAAATGCTTCAACCAGTAAATTTGCCCCCAGAGACTGGAGGGAATGCGTAGCGGGCAGAATAATACATGTGGGTGAGGGGGTAATGAATTGGAAGGGATGCAGGAAATGTGCAGTGCTGAGCATGGCCCTTTGGAATGGATGGGGAGTTCTCGGAGAAGACTGCTCAGATGAAGCATCTTCGTCCACGAGAGATTACTCTGATGTTATGACTCTCTGTATCCACTGGATACCGCCATGATTGAGATGTACATTGGTTCATGCCCTTTAAGAGTGCAAAGTGTCACAAGGATGTGAAAGAGGCCGGCTGGACAGCTCTCTGTCATAATCAGAGCTCTGTCATTTGAAACCGCTGATGGGATTTTCCTTAAATTGGAGTTGCTGGGGCCAGGACTGTTCTTGACTTTGGCAAAGTGAGTCAGAGCTTTGTTTTTTCTGCCAGTCCACTCAAGCTTTTGGTTCATTTGAGAAGACTGGAGTGATCCTGTCACTTGTAGCTCAGACACTCACATGTTCTCCACTGCCCTTCTTGAATAGGTTGAAGCTCAGGTGTGGAGGTTTTGACAAGCCCACACACGGTCTCCAAGAGACTGTCTTATATTGTGTGAATCCTCCTATACACCATGAGACTGCATGTATGCTGAGGGTTTGGTCAGTTAGGTTGGTTAGGCCCTTGGTGCATGCCAAAAAGTCCACCCATTTAAATGATCATATGGACCCGTTCAGACCTGGCAGTAACATCAATCTCGAGTGATCCGATTAAAGTGGAAAGCTCAGAGTACCAATGTGAGTGGACCCAAGACAATTTAATGATGCATTGAGTTCTGATCATTTAAAAACACTTTTGGACACAGTCTTTTAGCGGTGTTTATGTGATTGGGCCAAATTTAACAACTGACTTACTCTAGCCTGCTACAGTTTCATAACAAGCCAACAATTTTGACGCGTATATTCGCATTTATCAGGGAAGTGAGATCCAGTCACAAGTGGTCACTTGAGACACATGGAGATTCTAATATTTGGTGTGAACTGATGTACCAAAAGATGCATGTTGTTGCCAGGTATGAACAGGGTCTATAATATTGGACACGACCCAAACAGCATACCACAGGCAGGGGGTACCAGACCTTATAAACACTTGTGTGGTCATGGCCACCAATGAAATGCAGGTTTTTATTTGTTTATTTATCTATTTTTAACTAGTAAGGACCATTTCTGTATCTATCTTTCTTTTTTGTAGGCTCCCAAGAAATGATGGTCCAATCCTAAAATTGCATGGGGCACACATGGCTGACAAGCACTTGTAGTGAATGGCATTCTCTCCTGAGGCCCTCTGAACTTCTCCCTCAGTCAACTGATGAAATATTTAGCATTACAATAGCTGCCTCTTTAAGGGAGGAGGGTGTCACTGACTTGGATCCATTGTTGTGTTCCTGCGCTGTTATTGTGTGTTTTGGATGTTAATCTGTGATATTTTGAATTACTGTTGTCACAGTTTTTTTGTTATCCTTATCGTTTTTTTTGTTATTGCCACGGGATGGATATGACATTGGCAAAAAAATCAAGTACACCTTATTCCCTTGGGAATTTCCATGACATTGCAATATAAGCAGCACTGTAAAGAGGTCTCCAAGAAGCCCAGGACACACAAGCTCAATTCCAAGATTTGTAAAAAAAATCTTGCTCTCAGCTACAAATATGTAAAGTCTGTCATTGTGGTGACATTTTTATGACAAAAACAGCGTCGATTTCCTTGGTAGAATACAATCCAACAGTAACTTTGGGATTTAAACTCAGCTTTTGGTTCCTTTTTCCCATTGGCAGTGTTGCAAAATAGATGGAATTGGGGACAGTGCAAGGTGTTGTATTCAATATATGGGCTTTCATGTGATAAATTGAACGTTATTCATATATGAGTGCACACTGTTTTTTGGGTATTCCGAAGAGAAGTTGCCTCTTGCTGCCCAGGGACCCTTTTCCTTTTAACTGAGAAGCGGTTCAGGAGAGGTTTAGGAGAGGAGGGGGTGGGTGGGTTGCTGGGTGGGGAGGGAATCTCTACAGACCTTGATACAATTACTGTGCCTTCCCCTCTCCTTCCGCACCACTTCTGGCCACGCTCTCACCGCGCCGCTGGGAATAGAAAGGCCCAGCTATCTGGCAGAAGATTTGGTCAGTCAGGCATCAAATGCAGGGCCCTCTTCTCACACTCTGTGCCGGGGGTGGGCACGCCGGGGGACCTGCATTGTGCATTTTCACACACTTTTCTCAGAGGGGCTGCAGGAATCCTTTGCCTTCGGTCGGAAAAGTGGGCAGAGAGAGAGCGAGGGAGGCAGAGAAACACAGATGGAGGGATAGTGATGGAACAGAGGTGGAGAAAGAGTGAGAAAGATCGAGGGAGGGAGAAGGAGATAGGCAAGTAAAATAGGTCCAGAGGCTAGACAAAAAAAACATCAAGGCTGCAGGCAACCTCAAGGAGACAAACAGCGGCTCATCAGTTACTGGAAGGATTCGGTCTCTCTGTTTGTTTTTCTGCTGATCTGTCTACTCCGCCCTACCACCACCAGCTCTCTTTGGAAGGTTTATTCAGGGGCTTGGAGAGTTGACCCTTTTGTGGGTGCGTGACAGTAATGGCTGTGGGCTGAAGGGCTCAGGGTCAGGGTGGGAAATGTATTTCTATTCATGGTTTCAGGGCACTCTTCTTGTTCAAAGACTAATGTCACACAAGCATTTTTTTTTTGTTTGTTTGGGAAAGGTAAGTGTAAAGGAAAGGTGTAAACCCTCAAGCAACACATTTCCATCATCAGGGAGAGACTCTCTCATTTCTCTCAACTATCTCCACAGAAAATGTGATTATTTCTCAGATCAGCTCAGACTTTTTTTTGACACGTAGGGCAAAAGGCCAACATCTATGATTTGTCTGTGGGCACTGGGGCGAAAAAGAACAGAGGAGGCAGCCGTGCAGTTTGTGGAGCATACAACAACCAAAACAAAAAAAAAACCTTGTCAGATGACCAATATGCAAATATCTGAAACTATGTCTCCACATTTCGTTCCATCAAAGGAGCAGCAGGAAAGGTTTGGAGCATGATATAGGAGTTAAAAATACATCATAACCACAAACATTAGCACTCCGTCAAGGCTCGGCAACCCCACACCTGCATGCTGTTTCACTCAAAACTTGCATTCCCATCGCCATCTGACCTACACATTTTTTAGATGCTATATATTTGGGAAGATACAACTCAAAATGTCAAGTTTTTCCATATCTCGCAATGGTGAGGATCTGGATCTCTTTAATTTTTTTTTATATTTAATAAAAAATCCCATTCAAATCCATCTGTAACTTTTTTGAGATATCCTTCAAATAAACAAACAGACATGACCAATCACATTGACTTCCTTGGCAGCGGTGAGAGTGAAAAAAGAGTTTACATGAAACAAATTTCAAAGATTTGTGTCCCCCCAAGTCTTTTGACTGACAGCGCAATGCCAACTCTTTAAGTGGCTGTTTATCTGCAGGATGAAACAATGCAACATTACGTTCCAACTGTCATGCACCCGGGGCTTGCTCTGGCAGGGTTGTGTGAAGAAGAATGTTCTTTCTTTTTTTTTATCATTTTGGCGAAAACACATGTCAAGGGCATTGTATACCCTAATGAAAGAGGTTAATGATAAGGGAATGATGTGACACCTTGTAACCTGCAGCGTGTGTGTGTGTGTGTGTGTGTGTGTGATGTATTTGAGGTGGGGGTGTTCAGTACTATGGAGATAGGTTTGGTAATGCAAGACAAGTTTTTTTTTTTAATTAATTAATGTAACACAGATATACTGTACTGTACCTTCCAACTGTCCATTATCAAATATTGCAGTGTCCCTATAATTGCCATGCCATTTGTTGCAAACATCAAACGCTTTGTATGAAGTTATGCTTTCTCAGAACTCCCCAAGCAATGCATGGCAAAAATAAATATATATATAAGTCCATCTTTATTTTTTATTTTTTTCATTTTAGTTCCCACAACAGTGGGGGATGCCTTTCATCCAAGTGTGAAATAGTTGATTCTTAACAATGCGAGATATGTTCATCAGACTCCTGCAGCCTTTGCATAGATTTGACAAAGCTGCCCCATATCTTCCCCTACGATTTAATTCCTGGCAGTTTACTTTATTATCCACAGGGGTAATGGGATTTAAACAAGAATATGGCATTTCACATTCCAAATGACAGTAATATCGCTCTTCTCTATCGCCTTCAAAAAGTTGTCCTTGTATCAACAGCCGCCTCAGTATCATTCACACTGGACAAATCTCAGCAGCTAACATGCACATCTTTAAAGGGATTATAAAGTCAAACGAAAGTCCCCTATTCTAAGGGAAGGGTAGTGCATGAACATTATTATTGTTGTGCATCTCTGTGAGAAAGGGGAGAGAGAAATCGCTGCCATCTTTATTGCAGTGTTAGGGCCCAGGTAATGCCTCAGAATAATGCATGATAAGGCAAACATAGGCACTCCTTTCAAAATATTCAAATGTGATCGGCGGAGTGGAAAATAAAGGAACGTGGATGGGCGGAATGACTTCCCGCTTCTCCGTACTCCTTAACAATATTCATATCACCACTCATTTTCTCTTTTACTTTGTTTTTCAAAGTGACCCCTGACACAAGAGGAACACACATTCTGATGTTTTAAGGGAAATGTCGCTAATGGATGCGATACGAGTATATCAATTGAAATTTCACAATAATAGTTTTGTTTTTTCACAACCAACTTTATGGAACTTGTTTTGTTACATTTTGTCTGTTTGCTTAGATCAAGCGGCAACCCACCATGGCGTCACCCATTGGTTTTTGAACTATACCGTTTTGAAGCGCTGAGTTCAGCAATTTGACCAGTGCCATCTTTCTTTTTTTGCCACAAGACTCAGTAGCGGGGGGTGGGTTGCTCTAAATGAGACCGTAATTTACAAAGTGAACATCATGCGAAGAGATTGAGACCATGAACTCCTCAGGAAAATGTTTTCTGACGCTATAAATCAAGTAAGGACCAGAGTCGTCATTTTTTCATCTATAGAAACTGACTTAATTTTGCAACCAGTGGAGTCGCCTTCTGCAGGTGATTCCAGATAAAACAGGCTTCAAGCACTTCAGGCGCATTGGGTTCATTTCCCCCGACCCGCTGATTTTTATATACAGTCTATGGTTTAGACAGAAAGTTCTGTAATCATTGTAATATAAGTGTAATTTGTGGGAAACTGTTTGCTGGATAATTTGTGCAGTCTGTGTTTATTCACCCCAAACAAAGTACTGTATACAGCGTAAAATCCTACCTATCAATACATTAATTCAATATACAGAGACTGTGTGTGACTGTGTGGCTCAGAAGTCACGAGGGACTCCAGTTCTCCCTGTCATTTCATTTTGCTCCAGTTATTTCATTCTCCTCCTGTCTATTCCCCTTTTCCTCTTCTTTTCCTCTGATGTTACCATAGATTCACGAAGCCTCGGGTTAAAGACACACTATTTTTCACTCACACAGTGGCAAACATGTGTACGCACTTTTGTCCTCTCATTGACTTCATAGGCAATTGTGTCTAAAATGTAAAAATTTGTACCTTCCGCTATGAAGAACAAATGTGTTGTCCTTTACTGGTGTCCTATCTTCTTCTCTCTTCCTGGATAAAGAAATAAATGTACATTAATTAATCCATAATCCATTTATTATTTTTCTTATAATTACTATCAGCAAAGCCCTTATTGAAGGACTTTCCTCAGTTGTATCTTTGAAGCTGCACTCGCGTGCCTATCCTGCGTCCATCATTTTGTGATTAAGGACACCTAAACCCCAATCATGGCCCCAAATTTAGCAAATTAGCAAATCCCCAAAAGGTTTCATATGTTGTCTCAGAAGCTCAGGCACGGAAAGCAGCTGGAGGTCATGGGTGGACTGGTGCCCAACACATCAAATAGAGGGAACACCAGGCCAGTGAAGATTTGCTTGCATTGCTTAAAATTTGGGTGCAGCAGCTCAGGAAAAGTTCCAGAAAATGTCCGGAGCAACATTTTCTGACATTTGCATTCTCACATACAGACCGTCTGGAAACTTTTCGGGAAAATGTCTGGACTCATGTGCACGTCTGAAAGCAGCTTCAGACTTAAAAAAAAAGGAGCAGTTTTCTGAATTGTAAGAAAGTGCTCAACTGAAAGAACACAATTAATTATGAAGCTCAAAGTTGTTGACGTGGGCCAAATCTTGAGCATTTTTCGAGAACAGTGAGGAACAACAGAACAAAGGAGAAAGCGAGAATCAGACTGCTGGGAGAGAGCAGCCCACTCAGCGAGTAAGATCTTATGCAGCGATTAAAGCCGGGGAACACCGCAGATGTGCCTGGTTGAAAAACCATGTCATGCCCATAGCTGCCACACTTACTCCTGCATTACCTGCCTGCTCTTCATGCAGAACTGCAAGAAATGAGAGGCACAAAAAGCAACTGCATGTTAAATAGGTATTAAAATTGTATAGTTTTAATACCTCCAGGTAGACGAAAATATTTAAATGCATCCATTCCCCCTTGTTCGGGTTTTGAGTGATTGAAGGAACTTGTGATTGGGTTTCCACATTGTGCTCCCATCTGCACATGCCAGCCCTTATCTGCCTTGATATTAACATGGCTCTTTCATTAGAAACCCAGCCCATTTTCTGGTTTATGGGTAAAATAAGATGCAGAATGAGACAATAAAGTGCATTTGTGTTTCAGTGGATGCATTATGAATAAATAATTGTAAGTGCCTGCCTGGGCCGTGTCGTCCTCAGGAAGATAATCACTGCCTATAACACATTCTCTGGCCCCTTAACGCAGCTACGCTCGATGTACTAGTTCTATTATGTAGGTGAATATTGAAAGAGGATCATGACTTTATAATATCCGGGTGCATAAGGCACAGGAGTAAATGGAAAGATGATGGAGAGGGATGAAAACAGGTCATTTCTGGTCATTCTGTTATTTCTAGACAAAGAGGAGGAAAAAGAAAGGGAAGGAGAGGGCAGAGAAAAGGAGCCATGTTTTTTTTAAATGAACAGACGGGACGGTACTCGAGTTATAACCATGTCTTAACAGTTGTGCCTACAACTTTATATTGCTTTCAACGCTTTATTTTTAAGGCTGTATTTGGAGGTACTTACTTTTTTGAACATCTTACAGCTTACATTTTTTTGAAGTAAGAATCAACCAAATAGGTTACTTGTCATTACTGCCATCAGATGAAACCCATAGTGGCTTACCAGGGGCATGAGTACCAGATCTTTGACGTCTTGGGAAATAACAGTATGAGGTTAATGTTGTGAATTGTCACCGTTTGGTTGTTTGAATTAAAACGGGTACATCCTTAAGGTGAGAGATGAAATTCGTCATGAATACAATACTAAACAAGCAGTTAAGGTCCTGGTGTGGTCATGGATAAAAGAAACAACAAAAGCTATCACACTATTCACACTGGAAACAAACAGGGGTCTCCTCGAATCCGTCTTCAGCCACGAACTCACTCCCATGTTGTAACCATCAAAAACAGCAATACATAATGCCCCCGACTTATTCAGCAGTCTGTATATTAATATTGAACAAAATGCGTCTTACAAATTTCAGATGGGCGAAAATGTATTCAATAACTGGTGACTGCACACGGCTGCAGCTGGGTTAGTGGTCACAGGTGTCGGATGGGGACGGGGGGGGTGTGTTGGTCGAAGGAGTCAGTGGTCTGGTCCGGGGTCTGTCATGACAGAGAAAGCAGCCACCTGGCCTTTCAGTGTGTGTGTGTGTGTGTGTGTGTGTGTGAGTGTGTGTGTGATCTGTGTCACTCTATGTATGACACGATGCTTCTGCTGTTGGTGACAAATGCTGGTGACACAGTGACACACACACACACACACACACACACACACACACACACACACACACACACACACACACACACACACACACACACACACACACACACACACACACACACACACACACACACACACACACACACACACACACACACACACACACACACACACACGACTCACAAGTCGCATTCTGGCCAGCCAGCCTGTTTGCATGTATCCTCCTATAAATACGAGCATGGGAAGGAAAACTACATTGGAATCAGACATAAAAAAAAAAGAAATGTCTAAATATTTTTATAAAAATACATGTTTGTATTCTATTTCATTTTTTAAATACTTGGTAAAAGACTTCTTCCTACATCTGAGGTTGTACACGATTGGCCAGCCTCTGCTGTTTTATTTTAAATTTAGGTCAACACTTGAAAGTGTCTTAGAATTAAGGTCACTAAATTATTTTATTAAGGTTTGTAGTAAACAACCCTTTGTCAGTTTATGCTTCTTAGCAAAACATTGATGTTGCAGTATTACAGAAGAGCATCGACTGTTTCACTGAAGTAAATTACCTTTTGTTGGCCGCATCTATTACCTCCAACCTGTCACAAATGTACATGGAACTTACTGAAAGACATGAGAGCTGATTAAACTCTTGAGCAAGTGATGAGTAAAGAAACAAAGATGGTGCAATACAGACCAACACAAGAATGAGTATCTGTTTCAGCACTTTTTTAAATCGGTTTGAAAGTAGCCAGAAGTCCAACTATTTCATGTTTTTGTTTTCAACCGAATCCACGTTGGTAAAATAACCAACACCATCGTTGCATAAGTTATCATTCACTACATGTTAATAGTGTAAAAAGGAGATTATCCCTTGCACTCAGCATTTAAATCTCAGGGTGGACCACAGAGGAGCAGGTGCAAACGGGCGACGTTACAAGACATCTGATTGTTTCCCACCCGTATCTTGGACTGTGTAAGTTCCACCGAGTCCAGGAACACAACCAGCGAAACATGGGGCCAACACCGGGATTTACAAGACACGTTGGGTTCACATATTTGGAGCTCGGGAGCCTGCGCGCAGTACTTCAGTGTTTCACTCCCCGGCCAGTTGCTCAGGGAACACCTGCAGATAAGCTAGTTAACTAAGTGCAGCGAAGATGCTCCCGTTGTGGCGATCAATTATGGATGTGCTGAGAGAACTTTGACATGTTAAACCTCTTAGAGAGGCCGGAGAGGAGGAAGAGCAAGAGAGATCGGAGTGAGAGGAGGACTGAGAGCGAGGGAGAGCCGGGCAGACTCATCCCAGACGTGACATTGTTGAAAACTTGCGTTGGGTTTCATCCCCATTTGCTACACACCTATATGCTCGGGATAATGGACACGCCATCATTTCAAATGCTGAGGCGATATGATTTGCATAATGTGTTTGGATTTCCACCTTTGCAGTGGGTTTAATGCGGTTTGTAGCATACAATCATACTGTGTTCTCTGCCGTAATTTTGGTAACGCTTTAGATTGTGGCTGGTGAACTGTAATCAAATCAAGGCATTTTTAATAATGAGGCACCATTCAGACATAAGGGAATTCAACTCAGCTGGAATTTCCAATAAGTCCTTGTCAAAGAAAATTGTCATTCGGTGAATCGATGAAAAGTTTGGCATTGTTCAGTCTTCATGTTTCTTATTTCTCTGTTTCTCCTGTTTCTGAGTATATGGTATATGGCTACTCATGACATGGCAGAACACAAAAGCATGTCTGGGTTTTATGTTAACATCTGTTTTGATCATAATATAGATCCAATATCATGTTGTTGTTGTTGTTTTTCTTTAATTTAAAACATGAAAGTTAGTATCCTATCTATATCTGTCTATTTGTCTTCCCAGGCTTAGCTTCATGGTTTGTTCTGCAACAGGGAAAATGATGCACAGCAAACCAGTACACGTTCACTTCCTATTGAAAAAAATGTTTACTCTGATTTCTGAAAGAACAGATACAAATGAAGTTAATGATACACTGGCAATATAAGTATTAGAAGGTACTCAGCAATTATTGAACAAAACATGCACTTAAAGTGTAATTTATTTCTTCACTGCCCCTCGAGCACAAAGTTGTTCCGCCCTTACTCTCTGACCTCTCGTCTCTTTCCTCTGGTCTTAATGGTCTGTTCCAGTACACAGTGGGTACGCTGAGGCACTGCACTGGGTAACAAATAAACCACGGGCTGACCAAGCTAAACCCGATACACGGCACGTTACTTGTAAAAGGAGGTCATTTTAAAAGCCACCTCAGCTTGTAAAGGTTTACTAGTTTGCACAAACCACCAAATAACAGAATTTATTGCCTACCTGGAAACATCTTCAGCAACAGCAACAATAGTCACTATTTTTTTTACGGAATGCCTGCAGGAGCGCGGTCTACAACCCAACTCATGCAAAAACCATTAGGGCTTTAGGGCCAGAAGAGGAGAGATGGGAGAAAAAAATCATTGCGTTGCTCAAGAGACGAAATAAGAAATACATTGAGAAGATCGTTGGAGATCAATATTCCATTTGGACTCCAAGACTAGACTAGACACTGGATAGGCTAATGTTTTTTTTCCCTTTCCTTCTGGATTAGCATTGTGTGTGTGCGTGCGTGTGCACAGAATGCTTGGACGTCAATTCTGTGACTGCAGAAAGAGAAACACGGCGGCTATTGAAAAGCCTGGGAGCTGCTCAAGGCTTCATGTCACCGAGCGCGTCCGCCTGTGCAGCTGTCTTCACCTATTGAGGTCAGCTTTGGTTTCTACGTTGTTGGTTTAAAAAAAAAATACAAAACAGCACACGAGACGGTGGACTGTTAGTCGGAGGGCTGGCAAAGTATCCTCGTACGGGCTGCACCGCATAGAATTGAACGAACACTACGCAAAGTTGGAACACAAACAGTAATTAGTAGATCCTCACAGTGTGATCAAATGTCTTATTTTTGGTAATGGCGGCAGAAAAGAGGACTGCAAACGATGACAGGATGAGAAATGAGGGGATGCGGAGAGATACAAAACAGGGACAACATGTCGACGAAGTCGATGAACTGAGTTCTTCTGTCACCTGGTGCCACCCCTACATCGGGGAGTTCTAAGCATGGCAGGGATCAACATCCGAACTATCTCTGAGCCATGCTTTCGATTCGGGGCCAAGTTTCCAGCGTTTCCTGACGCAGGAGAGTGCCAGCACTGTCCCAAAACCCGGGATTACCTCAAAAAACACCTCAGGTGTTCGGTGGGCGTCTCCAGCAGCAACACTTGTGTCCCATAATGGCCATCGATGATAAATTTGTGTTGATTCGCCAAAGCAGCTCGCGAGCACAGTTGTGCTTGCACCCTCAACACCGTTAGAGTGTCGAGCTCGCTGCGTCATCGTTGACCTTTGTTTCGGTTGCTTCGCTTTAAAGTCATTTGAGGGAATTTTGGGGGGGATCAGAGACACCTTACCATTGCTGTATTAAGACTCCTCCATTTACCCTCCCTCTCTCTTTGGCTGTGTCTTTCACACACACACACACACACACACACACACCCACACAGAGGCACTCACACACTCCCCTTCCTCGGGGCTCATTAATCAACCGCAGATTATCAGGAAAGTGACACCTTCGTGATTACAATGTTTCCGGGGGAACTTTTTTTTTTTTTTAATATGACTTTAGCTGGAGAGGAGATGCAAATTAGCAGACTCACTTCATAGTGCAACACCGGTTATTATTCAGAATGCAGCAGTGTGAGGACGCTGTCATGAGGGGAGGAAAAAATACACTCGAAATATAAGAGTGTTATAGACTTTGTGGTAAACGTGGTGACTCCAAAGTAAAAGATTGTGGGACAGCGGCAATAAGTAGCCCATGATACTTGTAATGAGTAGATGTTTATTGTTCATTGGAACGATGGATGATCCCTCACTACATCACTCCTGACCATTGCCATCAAGAGTTACTCATAATAGAAAATGAGCATGTGTCATTTCATGCAAACAAGTAGGAAAATAACAACAACGGCTGTTTGACCTGAACTGGAATATTGCATCTTATTCCTCACTCGCTGCACTTTTTGGACGCATGAGCATCTCTGCTTCCCCACATCTGTCCAAGAAATGGAAGAAAAAAAGAAGCCTCTCTTTTAATCTTTAAACGCTAAACAAGCATGAACTCCCGCTGTCGCCTTCATTTTCCCTCTAAGAGCATATACTAGTGCGCCTAAATATTTCATCACAGGCGCCCGATAACACAGAGTAACGCAGTGGATAATGAAAAGGTACGCAGGGACGAGGGAGGAGGGGGGGGTGGGGGGGGCATATGGTTTAGCCAATGTGTCTATCAGGTTTTTTTGTTTTTTCCCCACTGTCTCATCCCACACGAGGTCCCGGGGTGATGAACCAAGTTGGCTGAGTTTATCTCTAAGGATGAATACATGCCGTGTGCGCGCGCATATGTGCGTCAGGTGCCCCCCCCACCCAAAAAAAAAAAGTCAACGTGTCAACACTCTTTCCTTCGACCACTGGGTGAGATGTGGTGTGTAAGATAAATTGGGTCCCGCCCTGCCTTTTAATGCGCCGCGTGTCCCATTAACCCCAATCAATGTAAAAAAAAAATAAAAAGGAAAAAAAAAGTCCAAATTAATAAGACAAAATGGAACTCCTGTGTGTGTGTGTGTGTGTGTGTGTGTGTGTGAGAGGGGGGGGGGTGTGAGGTGTGAGTGAGTGTATGGTTGAGCGCTTCAGACGGGTTGTTAATGCTAAGGTGGCATTAGAGTTAATGCAAATTAAAAAGCGCTGGCTGATCCCCTTGGACCCCCCCCCCCCCCCCCTTCACACACACACACACACACACGCGCACAAACACCCCTTCACAGCGTTAATGCAGCCATTTGCATGGAGGTACTAACCCCCTATAATTCAATTTGTCCCAATGAATGAGAGATCAGACATTTTATGGAGCCAGCCCTCCTCACCACGCCCACGCCCCCCCCCAAAAAAAAGAGGGGAGTGGGGATAAAGAAAGCAGCGAACGCACAAGTTACTTAACCAAGTTGCACCATGCACATCCACCTTTATGGCTCTTTATTACTTCTTTCATCTGTAAATGAAAGCGAGCAATTATTGCGAGGTGCCCGTATCATATTATTATGTTGGCCCCGGTCCCCTAGATAGTCATCAATCACTCTCAATCGACCTGTCACCGGCAGGCAGAGATCCAGCTGGAGAGGAGAGGAGGAGGAGGAGGAGGAGGAGGAGAAGGAGGAGGAGTACATCATCATTAATTTGAGGAGTGACCCCCGGGGCTATCCGCATGTCTCAACCCGGGATTCTCCAAGCGAGGAGGCGGCGCGCACCGGTGCCAGAGCTGTGGCGAGCCCCCAGTTTTTGGGGGCTTTTGGCTGCATGACTGGTGTTTTGGTCACTGACCAAAGCGCTTGAGGAAGACAGGAAGGGAGGGGTGGAGTCCAAGTTTAGACGGATAGATAGATACGATAGATAGATAGATAGATAGATAGATAGATAAGATACAGTAGATGAGATAGATATTGAATGAAAATCAAAATGCTTCCCTATGGCACATATGACTCGTGTGTTAAGAGGTGCAGAGTTCATTCAGACCACATCCCATATCAAAGACGTTTGGGGAGGTATTGAGGCCAATTCACAACACTCCAGGGACACATTGCTCCAGGTGGAGCTGAAGCACGTGACACCAAAAATGATGCTCTGTTCTGGGGTTATTATGAATCTTAAATAAAAACTACACACCTCTTTTTTTTTTCTTCTTTTTTTTCCCCTAAGTGCATTTATTGTCTCTCCAGTCAGCGGTTTGTCTCTCAGCTCAAGTATGAAAATATTCTTTACCAATCAATTCAAAACCAATTAGTTCCCCGGGTGATTAGCATTAGTGCTGAGGAACGATAGGAATGTGCTTAATTAGGCTTAATGCGCTCCAACTGATACACACACGTTTGCATATTCCAAGACAGTGATTGGCCCTAACCGATCGATTGGGTCTGCGAATTAAACTCCGGGACATCTTTGATTTGCCTATTTTTTTTATTATTATTATTTTTGATTAAACAGATCTCCTTCCCCTCGTATAACCCCTGAAATTGTGCACTCGTTGAATTGTTCCTTTTTCTTTTCTCTTTTTTTTTTGTTTTTGTCGCCATCCTGAAAACGATAACGCATATTAAAGTTACAGTCTGGTCATTTTTTGAGAGTGTGGGGGAAACTTCTGACGTCAGAGTCAACGCCGCTTAAAACAACCTGCCTCCGCCGCTGACGTCCTTTATACTACTTTTTTTTTTATAGGGCAAAAATGTGTATCTGACAGCCAAGGTGATTATTCTCGGCAAAGTGGAGGCTCGCGTCGCCTTAATTCATTTGCAATAGTTTTTTTTGTGAAATAGTTCTTTTATATATATATATAGAAGAAGAAGAAGAAGAACAAGGGGAAGCAGCAGATTTTCTCCCCTTTACTTATTTATTTTTCTGTGTCGTGCTGAAAAGGCGTTGGAGTGAGTGGGGGGGCATTTTACACAAATTAAACATGCTACTCTGCTTCGCCCTATAAGCATCCTAGGAGCCTGTGCTCACCGATCAATCGGCGGTACAGTCAAACGGAGCCGCAGCCTGCGCGCCAGAGTGGAGACCTTCAGTCTCGCTTCGTTTCTGGATATTGGGGGACCTCTCTACCATGTCATATCCACAATTTGGATATCCCTACTCGTCTGCTCCACAAGTAAGTCCAACGCAGCCGAACCCTCTGTCGGCTCAATGGGTTTGTTTTGATATCGCAGCGATTGATTTGTCTCATCGATTTGAGCTCGGTGCCGCTTTTTTTTACCCGCTTTTGGCCAAAGAGCCAGGGAGGCTTCCACTGCGCTCCTGCGTACCGGAGAGGCATCGCGTTACAGCCAAGAGATACCTGTGCTCCTGCAGCGATAGATTAAAAAGAGAAAAGGAAAAAAAAAAAAGGTAAGAAGAGGGGAAACCAGAGAGCCAGTGGAACCCCCCCCCCGACTTCCCGTTCACTGATTTTTTTGCAAGATAATAGCCGCTCTCTAATGTCAGCCATATGTTTGTTTGCGCTGGGAGACGCACATGGCAACTTGTTCTGGACACGCCGCGCGCGTCTATGCGTGTATGTGTATGTGTATGTGTGTATGTGTGTGTGTGTGTGTGTGTATATACTTTTTTTTTAGCCATCAGCTGCTGTTTTGTTTTGGCTTTGAGCCACAGAAAAATCATTTGGGCTTTACTTTGGGTTTCTACAGGGCGATGCTGGGGGAGCATGTTGCACGCGTTACGCCTGTAAGACGGCTCGCTTTGGACACTCGTTTACGCACACACATTATCACGAGAACATGACGCGTCATCCGTGTTAGTTATATCAGTTATGTCCGTGTTATGAGTCATTTCGTGTTTCATTTTAGTTCCTGAGGACTGACAGTGGAGGGGGGAGGCTGTGATTGGGCGACGAGTTAACTTTAGGTTATTTGCAAAGAAGCAAGATCATCTTCTTGTCCAAAACTCAGTCAAATGTATGGGTTAAAGGTTAAAGATGTGAGCTCATTTCATGGCGATGATGGTTTTCCTTTAAATAATAACAATAATAATAAAAAAAGAAGTTATGAACTATAACTTCCAGACCGAAGTGCCCGCAAGGCTCGAGCTTAACATTCCATTTTGTTATCACGGCGCAACGTCAAGTGAAGGTCCCCCTCAGATAACCCTCTCCCCGGTCTTCACCTGCAGTTTCTGATGACAAGCAACTCTCTGACCGCCTGCTGCGAGTCCACCGGCAGATCCATAACCGACGCCGGGGTCGCGGCGTCCGGGCAGACACCCGTCTACTGCCCCGTGTACGAGAGCCGGCTGCTGGCCACGGCGAGGCACGAGCTCAGCTCGGCCGCCGCGCTCGGCGTGTACGGGAGCCCCTACGCCGGCGGCCAGAGCTATGGGAATTACGTGACGTACGGCACGGACGCCTCGGCGTTCTACTCGCTGGTAAGCCCCCTTCATCTGATCCGCTCTCGGCATTGATTAATGGATGCGCGGGGTGCTGAGGGCTGGAGCCGGGCGCACACCTCTCCTCATTCTCCCCCCCCCCCCCCCCCTCTCCTCGTGCACTTCATACAGAGCAAAGAAAAAAAAAATAATACCAGCACGTTATGAATATGATTTATTCCCACATCAGCTTTTCAAGTCAACTTCAGTAGATGACAAATACGCGTCAGCACATAGCAGGACATAGGCTCACTTGTTCCGGGTGTACAGGTTATTTGTCTTAAGACAAATAGTTTTTAAAAAAAATTATTATTATGAAATATGTCAGAAACGAAAACTAATAAATTATAAAGTCGAATTGAAAACAAGCAGGGTTTCACACGTCAACAGACTTTGAAGTCCCCAAAGCTTATTCAAATGAATTATCAAATGTAACAGACTCCAACAGGATTGCTGAAGTCCAACTAAGTTGTTTGCTTCATCGGTGACACTGAGAATGTGAGGATATTGGCAAGGAGAAACAATATTTTGTGCTTAATTTGCTCTACAATAATTACACCAGTTTATACTTTATGACATAAAACCATCTTGACAAATCTGCTTGACCAGAGCTCTGCGCTTAACAAGCTCGTGCCCTTATGGTTCCTATTGTTTTTTATTCAAGTTTAATATTTGAAAACGTATATTTTTTTCTGTCACTTAAGTTCCCACCATGGGCTAATGAATCTGTGAATCTGAAAGTATCACTGTGGTATAGTTAGTCTGGTTTCTCCATTTTTCTTTCAGCATGAGCTTTTTTCTCTAAAACTCTGATATCATGCGACATAAGCAATTCAAAGTCACGGCCATGTAGGTGAGCCACTAAATGGGCCAAAAACTCACTCCATGTCTGTGCCACTCTTCTAAACACTTCTTCTTCTTCATCATCTTCTGATTGCAGGGCACATTCGATGCCAAAGACGCCACCGCTTCTGCGCATGCGGGAATAACCCAGGCGACGACCTACTACCCTTATGATCCTACCCTGGGACAGTATCAGTATGACAGGTATGTGGTTTCCACAGACGACGCGACTCCTGTTGATTTTTCTAATGCAAAAAGTTCGCTTAGCGACGAAAACATGATGAACTTTTGAGTGAGCTGCACATAAACGTTATTACAATGTGGTACAGGATGAAAAAAACTGGTGTTAGGGACATCTTTAATTTGAGTTTTACACTATTCCATTACGGTAAATCAATCATCGCTGAGAGGTCCAGCGCCGGTTCCCATTATGTCTAGCGACACACACGGGACGTTCAACTCCATCTCACGTTTCAGTCCTGATGGTGTGAACTGGTTCAGACGACCCATGACCCTTCCAGCAAAACTTAAGGCCTCTTCGGCGCTGAAGAGCATTCCTGCCACACTGAGTCCGAGGTCTTCCCAAGAGACGGTGACATCCAAATGAAGTCTGTGATGCAGTGAAAATGTAGTGGCACGGATGATGTATAACAAAAACTGATTATATTAATTGTGTTTTTAAAGAAGCAACTTTAAAGATGCCAGGACCAACAGAACAGATTGTTGCCTCTAAAGTGTCTTATTGATTAGTCTTATAGCTAAGTGAGAGTTCACATCATCCCCTCAAAAAAGAGCCCTTTTACCAACGCGTCTAAATTCACTAAGTGCAAAGTGTGTCAGCAGGCGTCATGATGAAGTGCACACGCAGCACAGGGCCCACGAACATAATCAGTAACATTCAGATATACACGCGGGCCTACAGCAGTACCACGCCGCCTGCGCCCCGTCTCTTACCTGAGGGCTCATCATTTCACTCAATAAAGCAATTTTACAGTCTATTTTATCTGCGAGGGGGAACAACAACACGGGGGCATGAGGAAAACGCAAACAGCGCTCCACTCCCCTTCGATTCCCTTAGCAGTGCTTGACCTGCACTAAGCTATACGGAGCAATAAAGGCCTCATAAAAGCCTCCCCGGAGAGGACTTTTACAGCTCACTGCTGACTGAAAATCAACACTGTGCATTTTAAATGCAAGTCCATGGGAAATATTTGTGCGGGAGAGATGGAGAGAGCGTATAGGGAAGGAGTCACGCTGCGCTGGGAATGCTTTTAGTGGATAATACGTCGGAAAAAGGGTTGTGAAAGAATAAAATACGCTTGGCATTTTTACTGGAAAAGGAATAATTTGCGCATGTATGTTGATTGAAAATATACAAGGGTTGGATTGTTGGAGGGGGTTTCATGTTAGCTGTGTGCAACAAAGTCGCCCCTGCCTTCGGCCTTGTTAGTCTGTCACAGTACTGCATGTGCACAGTTTTCCAAGGAATAGACACGGATGTGTTAAAAGAAGTCCGTGATGTCTACTTTGAATTTGTCAGATCATAGCAGCAGATGCTGACTTATGAGTGGAACTCTCAGTCTTCTAAAGCATCATTTCAACAAATCCAAAGAAGCAGACAATTGTGTCCGTCAGGGGAAATAACATTTTTAAGAAAAACACAACAGGGCCACGACAACACAGACAGTTCCATGGAACAAGCATCACGTATCGTGTCTCGTTACCAGTTTGGCCCGTGGTCTTCTCTTCTCAACAGATACGGTTCCATGGACGGGGGGACGAGGAGGAAGAACGCCACGCGCGAGACGACCAGCACGCTGAAGGCCTGGCTGCAGGAGCACCGGAAGAACCCGTACCCCACCAAAGGCGAGAAGATCATGCTGGCCATCATCACCAAGATGACGCTGACGCAGGTGTCCACGTGGTTCGCCAACGCCAGGCGGCGGCTCAAGAAGGAGAACAAGATGACGTGGCCGCCCAGGAACAAGGGCTCCGAGGAGAAGCGATACGACGAGGACGAGGACGGGTCCCAGGAGGAGCAGATCAAAAGTGAAAACAACGAGGATGGTCAGTGACCAAATGCCTTAATTGTTCTGCAGAAATAAAGGGACAAAGGGTGAATGGTTGTGCGTGTGCGTAACTCTGAAGGTTACGTTTAGGCAAAAAGAGTGATGATTGCTCTGGGGTGGATTCACAATATAACACTTAACATACACACGGTTGCTTTTTTAATCGGCTGCTGATTATGGCAACAAGGCTACATTTTTGGCTACATATAAATGATTTGTGTACAGTATGTATGACACTTTTTCTTTCAAAAAACTACATTAGGTCGTCGTATTGATTGGAATCAGTTAGTCACACCTTTTCTTTTTGGAATCCATCTATTCTACACAGCGTGATGAGCAACATGATCACAACCATGTACTCATATGGTCCACAGTATAGTGTTTTTTTAATTTTCTTTATCGACATGGCTCTTTGTAGAACACAATGTTGTTACCGTGATGGGATTTACTTATTTATCGTTCAAATTGTAAACTAGAACAACTAATGCTGAAAGATGACACATTATTAGATTTTTTATAGATTCAATATGTGTTTCCTATCACTTTAATGTTTTTAATTGAAAACAAAAACCACATCAGTTTTTTAATCGTTAATCTGTTTAGTTTATCAAATTACAAAAATAATATTGATGTGTGTGTGGTACTGCAATTGATGTTGATGATACTGATGATAACAAATGACACTGAGGCCTTGCAATTTCTTTGAGAAAGTATTTGTGTTTTTGTGACGTCTTCCACTATTTTGACTCCATATATCCACATGTTACATGAAACTGTTCAGCCACATATATGGTTTGACACTTTCATGCACAGGCCTGACATACGACTTTGGTCAAATAAATACAGATTGCAGTGCCTTGAAGCAGTGGCAGTGCACAGGCCTCAGTCGGATCCACGAAGAGGTCGACTTTTACCAACTTCCTTAACTGATACGAGTTAAAACTTCGGATGAAGGCTTGAATAAGTCGTGCCAATGAATCGGAGGACAGCGTTGTAGAACCGATGTGTGAACAAACGCACACTTGTTTTGATGATGGTGAGCGCGGTGTCCCGGGGGCCTGCATCCGATCTGGTGCCACGGCGTCTCCACGGCCACGGACTCGTCCGCTGCTCCCTCTCTGATTTTGTGTCTGTTTCTACCCCCCCCTGCCAGAGACGAGGAGCCGCGCCGACAAGGACCTGCAGCTGAGCGACCTGGACGACTTCGACGCGCTGGAGTCGGAGAGCTCGGAGTGCGAGCTGAAGCACCGGTACCACATGAACGCGCACATGACGACCACCGCCGACTGCCCCGCGGAGCACCTCGCCAAGGACTCGAGCCTGAAGATCTCCATCCCCATTTCCCTCGGCGGGGAGCAGGACTTGGGCAAGAGTTGCCTCAAGGCGACGAGCCCAGAGGACTTCCAAGCGGACAGCAGGCTGCAGGCCAAGGCGTGTTACACCCACCAGCACCACCAGCACCACCACCAGCAGCACCAGCAGCACCAGCACCAGCAGCAGGGCCACCAGATACTGGACGGCAAGCCCCGCATCTGGTCCCTGGCCCAGACTGCCACGTCCCTGAACCAGACTGAGTATCCGTCCTGCATGCTGAGGTGCCAGCCGCCGCCGCCGCCCTCCTCCTCCTCCTCCTCCCTCGCCCCGTCCCCCGCCGCGGCCTCGCCCGGGGCCGGCCCGGACAACAGGCAGGACTCGCCGGTCACCACGCTGAGGAACTGGGTGGACGGGGTCTTCCACGACCCCTTGTTCAGGCACAGCACTTTGAGCCAGGCCCTGACCAGCACCGCCGTCTCTTGGAGCGCGGACGCCAAGGGCGCAGCGCTGGAGGCGGAGAGGAGCGCGGCGGTCCTGCAGCAGCAGCAGCAGCAGCAGCAGCAGCAGCAGGACTCGTCCAAAGACAGTGGCATGGGTTTCCCCAAAAGCATCAACAAACTCTTCTGCTCCTAACGAAACCAAAATGACCCTTTGGATGCGAAAAAAGAGAACAGACTGGGACCGGCTGAAAAGTCGGATGGAAGAGCCTATGGCGTCTCCATGTTCCCCTCATTATGTTTTATTCGGTTTTTTTTTATTGTTTTTTTTTTTTATAAAGCAATGGTAGCTATAATATGCTGTTACATCGGCGTCACACGAGTGAGCTATGTCCGGATCCGTTTGGTTTCTCTTGATTCATCGCACGCACAAAACCCTATCGAAGTGTATAAAATGAAAAAAAAAAAATTACACCTTGGTTCAGAAAAAAAAAAAAAAATTAAGGCCTGAGGTTTACGTTCTTTTTTTTTTTTTTTTGGAATTATTATTTTTTCTTTACTATGCGCATGCAAATGTAATTGAATATCATTTAGGGTCGCAAGCAGTTGAGTATCACTGTTAAATGAAAAAAAAAAGAATGAAAAAAAAGTCTCACAAAAATGCACAGCTCTCCTGGGAGGAGGACGAGCGCGTTCTGAACTTTGTTCACTGGAAATAAAAAAGAGCAGTCGGTTTCTGACGTGGCGTTCGTGGTGGGAGTTGCTGTCCATGGTGCTGAACTGCAGGCCTCGACACTCACACATATGTATATATATATATATGTATTCTTTCTTTGTATTTCTTTCCATATACAAACTACGTCCCGTCTTCTCGGAAGCGCGAGGGGCCTTTCCGAAATGGAGGTCAGAGCAGGTGTATCAGTCCGTGTTCATTCGAACCCGTTCAAACGCGCTTCAACGTCTCCAACCCCTTTGAATAGAATTATTCCTTTTCCCCTCCGGAAACCACTGGCTCTCATTCAGTGACCTCGAGGAAACGAGGCGGCTTCAACCCTCAAGACGGAGCAGCATCAGTATCTGGGATCTGCCTCGTTAATTCCCTCTAAACAGGCCGTAATTGGGATGTTCGCAGTCATATTTCATGTCAGGCTATTGATCCCCCCCCCCCCCCGACCCCTCCCCTCCCTGATCTCTGATAATACTATCGAAACATCTCAACATCGCGCATGATGCGGCTGTCAGAAGGGTGAGTTATTCGCCACATGCGTCCGTTAATGGGTTCAAAACTGAGACCACCCCCCCCCCCCCCCCCCCCCCCCGGCGCAATCATTCGAAGTGAGGAGTTTTCGTTTTTGACACTAAACCCCTCAATTTCCTAGAGAGCCCGATACACAGGGAGAGAGAGAAGAAGAAGAAGAAGAAGAAGAAGGAGAAAACCAAACGGCCCGGACGCTGATTCCCTCTTCTGGCACAGTGAAGGGGCTTTATACGGGAGGGGCCACGTCGAAAAGTGAAAAGGGCAAAGGAACTCGAATTAGTTGTTGTAGATAAAAGGGCAAAACGAAAGGAGTCAAGGGTACTTGACAGTAATGGCGAAAGTGGAGCTCTCGGGGGACCCGGGCTGTCCTGCGAGAGGGTGTGTGTGTGGGGGGGGGGGGGGGGGGGGGGGGGGGGCTTCAGTGATGAATTTTAATGGGAAAAAGCACAAACGATTGAGACCCCCCCCCCTTCTGGAATAAAGTGAAGTGCTGGACAAAGGGGATTTTCTATATATATATATATATATATATATATATATATATATATATATATATATATATATATATATATATATATATATATATATATATATATATCTGAGTCAGGATGTATGTTTTTATTCGCGTCCTTAGGTCAGGAGAACCTTGCCTGCAGCATTTCTAAAGTTGACATGATGGCGGCAAAATAAACTGGAGGGAAGATACACAAAAACACACACACCATATATATATATATATATATATATATATATATATATATATATATATATATATATATATATATATATATATATATATATATATATATATATATATATATATATATATGGTGTGTGTGTGTGTATATTAACAGCTGACTCGATTTGGCCTGTTTTTTTATTTATTTATTTTATTATTATATAAACTTTTTATATAAACTTGGGGTATTCCAGCAGGTATATATATATATATATATATATATATATATATATATATATATATATATATAATTAGGACCCCCGAGTTTAAGTTGTACGCAGGTGAGACATTAAGGCATCGGCCTTTTAAATTAATTTAAGCACGGATTTTATTAGACCTCTGAACCAAGTGGCTTTTTTTTTTTTTACTTGAGAAAGAAAGAGACGTGGAGTGAGACGGGGGGGGGGGGGCAGCTATAACTAAATCATTCAGCCGTGGCAAATACGAACACACAGTGGGAGCGAGATGGTAAATTAACGGGGGCCTTTTTCTTTTTTCTTTTCGCAGAGACCAAATACAACTGTAATCAGCGACGCGTTGCTTTTCATTAAGCGGGTCTGACAGCGGCACATTCAGCCGCACCTCTGAAATACACCGCTCTCGACGCCAGAGTCATAAGATAATTCCTTAAGCTCCATTAACAACTCTTAGCCGCAGGAAATGGGCTCCCCCTGAAAACATCTCCAAATCTAAAAGCTTTATCGACCTGGCAAACCTCAGCTGATGGCTTCTCTCTTCCCCCCCTCCACCTCCTACATCTCTCTCTCTCTCTCTCTTCCTCTCTCTCACCCCCCCCCCCCCCCCCCCCCCCCCCCCCCCTTTCAACTTAAGGGACAGGAACGTCCAACTGAGGTAATAGACTTTGACACAACACATTAAATGGGAAATGAGAAAAGGGAGAAGAAAGGGCACCCTTAAACGCCTTTTAAACGTTACCAATTAGAGGTTTAAGACTTGAATAAGACGTAGGCCTTTGGCATATGCTTGACTGATGGGACATTTAAGCGAATACCTTCCCCACTTGAAGCGACATGTAACCGAGCACAAGAGTGCATTCCTCCATGTGAGGTAAAGCCCAGCCAAGGGATCGAGCTCTATCTCACTTTCTGGAAATAAGGAAAAGAGAAAGGTTCACCAGCAATATAACTATTGTCCCCATCTAAGATTGTGTTCAATTATTTATATCACAAATGATAAATTATATCTCAAACGATATGGAACCATTTTGGACACACACACACACACACACACACACACACACACACACACACACACACACACACACACACACACACACACACACACACACACACACACACACACACACACACACACACACACACACCTGCTGTTTTTATAGTAGTATAATGTAAAAGGTTGACAAAACTGACTGAGAAACTGAGAAAGACTGAAACACAGAACTACAGCAAGGGGCTTCTCCAGAAAAATA
Organism: Scophthalmus maximus; assembly: GCF_022379125.1. Taxonomy (NCBI): domain Eukaryota; kingdom Metazoa; phylum Chordata; class Actinopteri; order Pleuronectiformes; family Scophthalmidae; genus Scophthalmus; species Scophthalmus maximus. Next base: position 7,649,155 of record NC_061515.1, read on the forward strand.
GAGAGAGAGAGAGACTGGGTCAGGTTAATACCACTGTGACCCTGAGTCATAAATATATTTACACATCATTACACATCAACACACACACACACACACACATCGGGCTTAATTGAATATTTATTCATCTATTCAATGACTAACATTAATAGGGCCAGAATAGCCGCATTGTGATCAAAGCTCAAAATGAAAATATGAAGCGTGACAAAGAGCTGTGTAGGGACACCGCTAACACACACACACGCAGACACACACACGCGCACACACACGAGCAGAAGGCTCTGTGTCGTATTGCCCCAGTCAAGAATCAATGGAATGGCCTTTTATTCCAATTAAAAAGAAGCACATTATTATTAGAGGGGAAAAAAATATGTATTTGCAGCTTTAATAAACAAAACAGCCTGTAGGTGTGTGACCGTATCATTTCATTTCAAAAAACATGTTTTTATTTCTTTTTTTAAAATCAAATCTAAATGTCAGTCGACGAGAATGGTCTGACACGGCTGATCTTTGCAAATTAATATATGGATAAAAATACAGAACAGTACGCCCAAGATCCGTATAGAGTCAAGTAAGGAAAAACTAAATAGAGCAGAGAGTACAGCAAAATGCAAAATTAGGGATTCTGTGGGTGCAGAGTGACGCATCTAAATCTAGACGTTGATTTTTTTCCCTATCATTAGGAGGCAATGTAAAATATCTTCCTCTCAACTTCAGGATCTAAAGTGTCCCCCTCTTCTTCACTGCTTGGAGATATGGTCTGTGTGTGTGTGTGTGTGTGTGTGTGTGTGTGTGTGTGTGTATATGTGTGTGTGTGTGTGTGTGTGTGCCGCAGTTTTTTGTTTTTTTTAGCCCTGTGACATGTGCAGGATGTGCCTCGAGGTCCCGGTGAGTGGCCTCTATCAGCCCTTTGCTGCCAGCACCTCCCTGCAGTCTTTCCACAGGTCAAGAGGTTTACGCCCGAGGGGGCGTTCCCTTTATTACCAACCTCGGACATCTCATTCTGACCGACTGAACTTTCAGTCTGCTTTCCCAAATTCACAATCAACGGTGTTATTGATAGAACATAGCTGTTTGAATGAAGTTCTCTTGAAGAAGTTTTATGGAATGAAACACACTCGATGTAGATAAACGGGATCTATGGTGTATTTTCAACAGAACAGAAGATTAATCATTCTAATTCATGTGTGGGGGTGATTTCCAAAATTAGACTTTGGCTTATTTGGTTTGCCGAACAGTTACCAATGGTTGTGGTCTGCAAAAAACGCGACAGGGTTGTGTTTTCACACCCACTTCAGGCCAGAGAAAAGGGTCAAGAGGGTCTAATCGAGGGTCATCACCACACACTTCAACTCTGTCAGACAACTTAAGACGCGGTTAAGCTCGCCACCAGACAACTGCGATTCTGTGAGCAGTGCAGTTGATGGTTGTTTTTTTTTTGTTCGCGGTCTGCTTATTATTACGCTCTTTATTTAGAGCCTGTGGTATAATCGCAGTATTGTTCATCTCCGTGAGTTAAAACACCACAGTGGTAGACGCACGCTCATTCGTAAAGAGATTACATTCCTGCAGTCTGATTCAGTTCAACGGAGGAAACACTTGTTAAACATGTCGCTGAGATGTCGGTTTCATTTGTAATCAATGTTTAAAAGCATATTAGTTAAGTTATTTAGCAATAAGTTTTCCATATGGATGAAGCAGGAAATGCTGTGTCAAGCCTTGTTGCCCCAAGATTTACTTGTTTCATATGTAAATCTTCTATGCCAATGCCACATTCATTGCCAAGTTGTTTTGATTTCAGAAAGTGATTTGATTTCAGAAAGTGATAGAATACGGAGAAGCCCCTTGCTGTAGTTTAAATTGTATTTATTTACACAAGAATGCTAGAGATGACACATATTTTTAATGATCTTGTAGAGTCGAAATGGTCTTTGGAATTCAACTTTGAGCCATATGTCCATTCTTTTTGTGACTTTGTAGATTTTCAGGAACTTTTCTTGACTATTGAGGAGATAAATGATCATGTTGAGCTACTGTATGTCAGGTTTTGAGCTCGTGTTGATTGTTGTGTGATGTATTGTGTTGATTTTTTTTATGTTGTGAGCTTATGTTTTTGCTGTACTGTGAGTGTGAATGTTATGGATGCATGTAATCCATCTAATGTAATATTGTCATGAAATAATAGAGACCCCAGAAAGAGATAGACAGAAGCTAATGGGGATCTTAATAAACCAACAAACAAACAAACATCATAAAATCACAATTCAACCATTGGGATTTCACTGTAAGGAGAAGCATAGTTATGACCGACAACACAAAACAAAAGGAAAATGAGTCGGGACATTGTTGTTTTTTTTCATCCACAGTATACTACTAAAAGCCATGTAGAAGTAATTGCTAAAGGTCAAAAGAGACTGTTTTACCAACACGTTTGTGTTTATCATTCAGGGCAGATCAATACAATATTGCTGTTTTAAAGAACAAAAGCCAGGGGAGACTTAACACTGACCTTTGCTTCCATTTTCCATCGTGTTCAGGAGGTCCGGCAAAACATACAAATGAGGCCCTCAGGTTTCTCTGGAAACGGAAAAATGTTTTCTTCAAGTGCCGGGCCGGTGTTTCACTTTTTTTTGTTAAACAATAAATCTCCTCTCAAAATACCACTTAGCAGAGATCAGATGCAGACTTTTCGACTCACTTTTCAAAATATAAGTCAAACGACCTCCCACGAAGAACACACATTTCAACATGAACTCTGCAAAAAGGTAATTTATTTCAAGGTGCAGATTCCAGCCATAGCTTGAACGACTTTTGGAGCCTGACCTCACATTGTTCTGCTGTCTCCTAATTATATATAAATATTATATTATACTAATTACATATTTTGCTATAGGTTTTCAAACAAATTGCTGGACAGTCCTGTCTGTGGTTATAGGTTTAAGTAACAAAGCACTTTGCTTCAGGTTAGGGAAAGATTGTGGGTTTGGTTAAATATAAACAAAAACATTTTATATGAAGAAACTAGTTTACATTATACTTGTTGTGATACTCTGTTTGAATTTGTGATTGTATTTTGTATCTTTTCCTTGTTTTTGTTATCCCTCGTGTTTCTTGTAGTGAGTTCGCTATTTCCCGTTTCACCTTGCAGTTGCTTCCTTTAGTCTCGTCACTTCCTTTTCCCCCGTGTCTTGTTTTTTGTTCTCTTTACTTTTCCCGTCTCCAAACAATTATTTCCTTTAAGTGCATTTGTTGGTTATACCTAACCCTTGTACACCCATTATATGTCCTTATGAATTGTGTGCAGTATATTAATCTAGTCATTCCTACGCTGCAGCACAAAAAGCATTGCCAGATAACATAATCCAGGTAGTAAGAGTTTGTGAAAACAAATAAGCAGAGCGAGGCATTTGAAGAAAAAAAACAACATGACTTAACTTCTTCATGCAAAACTACCAAGTTTAAAAATAGTAATGGTATAATGAAGGACCAGGTAATCAAGGTTTTTGCCAAATCATCCACCAACAACGTTCTTGTCTGGCAATTGGTCGGAAGCCCAACACAGCAAGTGTGTGTGCGTGCGTGCGTGTAGGGGGTTGCTTTCAACATTGTAATTCCTTCCATGCTTTAATGTCTGTCATGGGGTATCTTGTTGGACTGTTTGCCAATTAGTTTTTCAGTAAATTATCTGGGGCGTTTCTTATCCGTCGTGTTTGCATATGGAGGTGTTTCCCTTCAAGTGCCGTGCGGTGACCTTTCGAGTCTCATTACAGTGAAAAGTTTCTGCATTGGCACTTCCATTATATGAAACTGGTGTATTGGTGTCATCCGACTCAGAGTAATGCAAAAACGATTGTTTCCCATGAAGGCTGTTAACAGTCCTATGAAAGCTTTCTTTTCTTTTTTTCAGAAAATATCTCACAAAGATCACGTCTCTCTTGTGCTGCAGTATCCCCCAAATTATGCTGTAAAAAAATATTCATCAATCATTTTCCATTTACCCTTTAGCGTCTCCAGCCTTTGCCCCGTGTATTTATATTTTTTATACATAAAGTATCCACATCACAAGCTACTTTCTATCCATTTTTCTTATTCTCCGTATTCTTATCAATAGGAACAATGAAAATAAAAGCTGAACCAAGAGCCTTATTAAAAAAAGAAAAGAAAAAGTGAGCTCTGCTGAAAGCCATGGCTGTACCATGAGCATGAGCACGAGTGCAGCTTTGTGGTCATGCATGAAAATGAGTTGTTGCTCTTGCACCATAGCTCCTGTGAAAAACATTTCAAATGTCACGGTGCAAATCCAACAATTTCGCTCGGATCGCTGTCCGCCAGGGACCAGAATTTCATCAAGTGTGCGGCACATCTCACGGTGCTTCTGCGGCAGGAATGAAGGCAGCGAGGTTCCAAAATAGCACCTCTAACAAGTCCCGCAGCGAGAGGAAAGGAGACACCTTTGTGGGCCCATTGCTCCAGGGCTACAACATGTAGTGTGACGACTCAGTAACTCCAACAGGTCGACTTTAGACTATTTGGAGAGTTTTGAGAGACAGCCCGGCCAACTGTGAGGATGTGCTCTGACGCACTAGGTGATTCTCCGTCTGCCGCGCGTCTCAATCAGGCCTAATGTCCGCTGCCTGGCTACTCCATCGTTACCCCTCACTCTCCCTTTCCTCTCAGCCTCCCTCACAATTTGATCTCGCCTCTCCTCAGGTGGAAGGAGGAGGAATCATTTCGCCTCCAAATTGTGATGAGTCAGCCAAGCGATGTGCTTTCCACCCGTTTTTGTTTTTTTTTTCTCTTCTTCTCCCGGAGATAACTGTTTGACTCAAACCTACACGCTGTACTTTCTCTTGACAATCCAGAGGGAGAGGAGAGAGACAGAATCTTTGTTCACAGGCTTGTAACTGCACTGGACTGGCTGTGACTGAGTTTACAGTGTCCACAGGCTGTCAGGCTAACTGGGACTTCACCATGGGCACGGCTCTCGGTTTGCCTCTCAGCAGACTATTTGGCCGGTCCTTCCCAATTTCTGTTCTGTATCCCGTTTTGACAGGTGACATCTAGCCACTTCAAAAGGACCTTGTCACTAAAATGGATGGTTTTCAATGCAAAACTGTTTTTTCTCAGCACCAAACAAATTCTAAAAGTGTATTTGGAACTTTTTTTTTTTTCTGTAAACATGTTCTAAAACTTTTAAAATGTAGTAAGGTGGATGTAGCCTACGTTTTGGATGGATTGAGCTTGCAAAATAAAAACTTGAGTCTAGAAAAGTTTCCTAAAAGATGAATTAGTATTATTATAATGATTTGCCATATGCTGTTTCATTGCTGATTGATTAAATTCAAGACATGGGATACACCAGAAGATCTTTACCACTGCACAACACAACCACATTTTGCTCAATGGAATAAGTACATACTGTATAAGTACAAGCAAGATGGGACGCAATGGCTAGAGCCTCTCCTCTCCGTTTGCTTTTTACATTTTTTCGTAAATGTTGCGTTTTGTCAACACAAACCTACAGCCACCAAGTGTTTTATTCCGTTGTACTATGTAAAGTGGCAATAAAGGGATTCTGATTCTGAATCATGCACAATATCACTTGTTTAGTCTTTTATTTCATTCTTTTAATTTTTGTAATTTATATTACTCTTATTTGTTTTTTGTTTTCTATTCATGCACTGGCCTTGTTGCATTTTCTTCTTACACTTGACATTTTCACTATACTTTATATTTCTATACTCACCTATTTTTCTATGCTTGTTTTTATTCTTTGTACTGTAACTGTGGAGCAAAATCTGGCACAATAATTTCCTTAGTTTCCAATAAAGTTACCACTAAAGTTATATTGTCCTACTTTTTCTTTACTCATATGATTCGAGATTGAATTAATATTAATTAGAATATTTGTGACATTAAAACGCAGGAGTCGACTGCTTTTGCTTTCCAATTCATCAGCAGCAATTTTGGTAAATGTGCATTTTGGTTGTGATTTGATTTGATTTTACGTTTTTAAAATTACAAAACTTCCCCAGCTTTTGAGTAAGGTTAAGTCAAAGACAAGGAAGCTTTTCAGACGAGGGCAGAGGAAGTCCGTTTCCCCCTCGGTCTCGTCGAGGGGTGGTGAGGTTCGTCCCTGCATAAGCAGTGTGTGGGACTGGTACAGTGGCTGCGGCTGACTGACCTGCCTGCTCATTAAGGCACTGGCGAACGCATTTGGCCTGCTCCTGTAATGGGAGTCTGTACTGTGTCAGAAACACTTATTTGCTCCACAGCCATCACAGAACATTAACATTCACGACAGCCCATCACATGAGGGAGCGCAAGGGGGGGGGTCAGAGGGGCGTCTGAGAGGGTTTGCTCACTGCCCCGGCCGAGTGTGTCTCTCTCTATCACACACACACACACACACACACACACACCACACACCACACACACACACACACACACACACACACACACATTATATACACAAACACAACACACACCGCACCCTCTACTCACCATACTCAGACACATAGCACTAACATAATATGTAAAATATGTATTAAAACTTATATGCACACACACATTTTCATTCTCTTAATACACTTTTTCGAAGATCACATGCTCTCATTCTCTCTCACACACGCACACACTTCAAAACCCTGCGCTCTCTCACACACTCTCGAAAATCATGCAATAAGCCCTCTAAGTAAAGGTCACATTTGCAATGCAGGTGACTCAAGCAGGAGGCGGCAGGTAATTGGCTGATGGGACGGGGAGCACTAATACCTCGTCTCTGGAAGATAATGTGATGGATGGCAAATGCTTGGCATTGGGGTAATTAGATGTGTTTGGAGGAGAGTAGACCAGGCCAGGGCCTCTACTTATGGAGAGTGGGGGTAAAGGGGGGGGTGAAGGGGGCGGGGGGTTTGAAGAGAGAGTTTTAAGGTTGAGCAGCGGGGGTCACATAAGGCCTCCATGAATTTAAGAGATCAGGAGACAAGAGACAGAAAAAAAGTCGCGGAAGATAAGCTTAAGGATCACACAAAGGTTTGGGAGAATGTTGTGGATGTAAGGACAGCACAGTGAAGTAGAAAACTTGAGAGACAGTGGGGAACAGTCGGTGATATGTACAGTGGTACACTTGCAGTAATATGCCTACTTAGCCTGTCAAATGCATAAACTTGAAAATGAAGAAGTTATATGACAAGATGCTCATATAGGGATTTATTTTGGGGGGGTAGAAAAAGCAGGAAATGGGAGAAAGAAAGCATGAGAAAGGAGGGAAAAGATGAGTGCAAAGCGTTCTAATTGGAGTGGGCCAGCTGTGGTGGGGTGAAACCCTTTAAGACACATGCATTATTTACATAGAGTGTGTAGACCTGTGTGTGTGTGTGTGTGTGTGTGTGTGTGTGTGTGTGTGTGTGTGTGTGTGTGTGTGTGTGTGTGTGTGTGTGCATGAGTGTGTGTGAGACAGAGATACACCCTGTCTGCATTGCACCTCCTTTGGAGAAGGAATATATTCCATCACAGGGCAACCAAGTGGAAACAAAGACTCCAGCCGTTCTCCACGCAGACCGTCCACACAGCTGGAGAGACGAGCATCAAAATAGAAATATTGTCACCGACACTGTTCGTAACTAGGGCTAGTAGACAAAGGAGTTACTGTAAAATGTCCCTGAGATCGGGTGTGAACAACTCATCATCACAACATTACACACATTTGAGCTATGGTCCTGTGACTTGCAGAAAAAATTAAGATATTTACGTATCCTTATTCCAAAATGGGTCAAATAACAGATTTTAATCACACGGGGTCAATCATTTTTCTCCTATTTCCTCCCTTCCTCTCCTCACCTCTCTCCTCACCCAGCAGGTTATTGCCACTGTGTGCAAATAAGATTAGCAGGTCGTATTTTCTCAGGTCTCTGCAGTGAAACAGTAAGCCTGGCTGTGTATATAATTAGAGAGAGATTATGGCGAGGCCATTGCCAACGACCACGGCCAACTGACATTTTGTGTGTACACGAGTGTGGCCGTTTTGCAGTGGCCTCCCCTTAATCTCTGTGTAATTGTGTGTGTGTGTGTGTGTGTGTACAGGACCACAGGTGATGTTTGAAGGGAAGTGGAGCCAGGGCCATAGGAACCAAAGTCCTGACAATATGGCATCTCTAAAAAAAAATTCAATGTACGTAAATGCATGTGGGATGTAATTTACCACCCGAGAAGTTGTAGAGTGACTAATATTAAAACACTATATGGCTCAAATCAAAGTGTTTTTATGTGTCACTGTTAGAAATGCTAGAAATGTGTTAATTTGCTGGTCAGCACTTGCCCCTTGTTACCCCGGGCTCGAAGCTCCGAGTGTCAACATGCCCCTCTGTGAACTTGGCAGGTGTCGGTCGCCGGTATCTATCCTCCTGATGGCCCCGCAGTGTTTGACTTTGACACCGTCGATATCCTGTTTATTCAGTCTGCGTGGGACTAATCACTTAAGTAAATGTGTGATATTTCACAGGATTTATAGGTTTGTGGGTCAGAGCCGTTGTCAAACACGCCGACTGGTGTTGGCGTTTCAACTTTCGGACTGCCACGCTCAGTTTACAAAAACATCGGAAGTATCAGAGATGTTATTCTCACGTACCGAGAACCAATGGAGGATGCCAAAAGGTACAGATAACAAAAATACTACTTGCATTATTGTCTTCTTTCTCTTCAAGTATTTCTCTTTTTTCAGTTGAACACAATAGTCAATTATTTAATTTATTTTTTTGCAAGTAAACAGTTGCTGTTTTTTTTTTAATCAATGGATAGCTTGTGATATAAACCCCAGCCCTTTTATAGCAACCAGTGAGGTCAGCGTTTGTGCTGTCACTCAAAAAGAAGTGTAAAAGCTAAAATCCTTTTTTTACCTTTACCTTCTTCAACAAACAACTATTCTGCAACATCTCCAATTGCAGAAATCCAAAGACAATCCCTCCCTCCCCCCCCTGACTTTCCACCGGCTTCCCATTGCTCCATGTTGGCTGAAAGTTACTAAATAATAGAAGAATTATGGGTATTTTATCCAGCAATTTGTCACGCGCAGTTTCACACACATTTGCGCTCAGAGCGCTTTTCTAACTGACTGAAGAATCTTCATAGTGGTTTTGCCGTTGCCTCCCCTAATAGATGCCTCACAGCTCCCCACTTTCACCTCTTGCAATTAGTTTTCATTGAATGCTATTGATTTTCACCCCCCTTTCAATTACATACACAAAAAGTCGGCCACATAGATGTTTGTAGTCATTAGGAGCTACTCTTTGTGTCTTCACCAATACTAATTATGTATGGCTGCTGGTGTTTGTTATCCTCTGTGGATGGAAAAAAAAAAAATGAGAAAAAAAAAATAGAATCACTACATGCACCAGTGGAGATCTGGGCTCCTGTCGCGTGTATGTGTGTGTGTGTGTGTGTGTGTGTGAGTGTCTGAGCGCATGGCTATCCTGCCACCATGAAGCCTATGGAGAATACACCTAATAAAATAAATATGACTTGGATAAAGAAAAAAGAAAAAGAAGAAAGTGTTTGTCCCTCGGCACGTCTCTCTCAGAGTGTGTAATGTATTGTGTTTTCTACGTGGCCTGGCATTTCCCCTGCATTGTTTAAAAGAATGTCCACAAGAAATGCTTGCCGTATTTAATTCTAGGTAAATCCTGAAATAAAATGGCTATTTCCTGTGAACACCATTTGTGGATTTACGCTGAAATCTGTTCGGAAGGCGAGGGGAGAAAGGGAAAGGGAAGCATCTGTATGGGAGATGAAATATTAATCTGTAAGAATGTATTGTTAAAGGATGAAGGGTTTCAGCTTTTGATTATAATAACAACATCTTGTTATACATACATATTGTCTGTAATCTGGGATGTTTCATGTTCCCCCTCTCCTCCTCATGCCCATGTGGTGAAAATGTTGCAGATTAAAAGGTTGCATGGATCTCTGTGTTTGAACTAACCTTGGTCCCGTATTTACACATCCTCTAAACAGGAATGCCGTGCATATGTACAGAACAGATTTGGCGAGCGTCTCTGAGATGAATCATCATGCCCTTTCCTCTGCATGGCAGCGGTTCAATGATAGCTCTAACCAAGGGAGGGAATCAACATTATTACTATTGCATAGACATGTAGAAGCTAATTCTGCAATTTATATATAAATATATATATATATATATACATATACAAATCCGTTGAGTTTGTAGCACCTAAAATTCACACATGGATGAACTTCCCTGGGGGGTACTTTAAAATGTGACCGGTCCAGGAGACTTTTAGCTTATCAATACATATCCTGATGTACCATACAATGTAATCCTAAAGCTTTTGCAGCACAATAAAGCCAACAAGTCATTCACGATTTCCTTCATACTCCACAGCAGGACACGTACTAGGAAGACACTCTTAAGCTCCTTTCAGACATGCACTGAAGTCTGGGCATTTTCTGGAAATTTCCTATAGGGGCTGTGTATGAGAACACAAATGTCCGCAAATTTCGCTGCAGACATTTTTCTGGAACCTTTCTCCTGCCAGCCCCCTAGTAAAATGTTCCAGAAAATGTCTGAGTGGGCACACGTTGTACAATGTATAATCTATAATCTCCTGCATGCTCTACCCAGACGCCACAGAATGTTCGGGAGGTTTCCCTGTTGGTGTTAATGCGTCTGACTCGGACAATCTCATGCTGCGTTCATCATGTGGGAAGGGCAAACTCCGGATTCACGCCTGGAAACGGCACAAGTGTCGCAAACTAAATCTTACAATAGGTTGCGACCGTTCTCAGACCGTTCATCCCTCTCTGCCTTATGTTTGTTTTTGACGGCTGCAGCAGACGGCTGTTCTTAGCATGGGTATTACTGAAAGACCTCAGGTAAATGAAACATATTAATGGAGTTCATGGGTCACGACCACAAAGCGGCTGCAAAGCAAACATCACAAGATTGATGAACATTTCAATACTCTATTCTTATTTACAACCTGCCGAACTTAATTCCTCAACTGAAGCTATACTCTCAAGAGCCCTGTGGCACATTGAAGGATCACCGCCACCGACAATACCACTTAACATGCACAAAGTGTTATTTGTGCTTCTTTCTTTTTTTTCAGCCCCACACATTTTTACTTAGGCACTTTGTTATCACCAAAGGTTAGCGTTTAGTAAGTTTTCCTTTGACAGCTAATTAGAATAGGTTGTTTGACAGGTGCATGGATGTGTCTCGGGTCTGGGTCTAATACGTCAACTTGAAAAAGAATCCATGAGAAAACTCGTATCCTGCTGGATCAAAGTCAGAGAAATCCTCTAATTATGATGAGCTTCAGACTGGGTGTGTCTCTCTCTCTCTCTCTCTCTCTCGTCTTGCTGCTCCCTTGATCTTTCTGTCGTTGACTCCGCCATCTATCACAAAGTGCGCCTTTGATAATTACATGCCAAAATGACTTAAAACTCTGCCGCTAGGCGTACGGCATTGCAGCCTGAATGATATGCCAACTCACCTTAAGGACTTTTTAACAAGGTAAGTCGGGAGTACGCCACGCAGTCACTCACTCTTTTGCAAAGTCGTTCAGCAACACCTAATTACAGTCTTTCATAATCCCCCAGACTTGTTATTTTGACTAAACAAGTTCACAATGAAAGCCACCGTGGCAGTGTAACATCTCTCTTTTTTTTGTCTCTGCCTCTCTATCTGAGTGCGTGTTTGTGTGTGTGTGTGTGTGTGTGTGTGTGTGTGTATTGTGTGAGAGAGAGGAAACATGCAGGCAGAGAGTAAGGTGGAGACAGTCTGCCACTCAGTGAAAGAGATAATTAACGGTTGTACAGGGGGGCAGAGATTTTATTTATTTATTTGAACAGATTCAGCGGGCATGAGGGAGGATCCCGCCTTTGTGTTTGTCAGCCGATGGAAATGAGATTTCAGCAGAGGAGACGCAGACAGGAAATAGAATGTTGATGGGGCAAAGCCAAGCCATAAGGTCTCTGGTGAGTTGTTCCAGGAGACCAAGTGTGTGCACAAGTGTGTGTGTATGTGTGTGTGTGGGGACACAAACCCCCAGAAAAAACCAGCAGAGCTTGAACATTTGGCACCTGCAGTTCATGTGTTAAATGTGGGCATGGTTGTCAGCGTGTACAGAGGTGTGTTGAACTTGCTCAGTATGCCCCATGGACACTTGCACACTTTGTATACTTTTACAAAGCATGTCTGGGTTATTGAGGCCGTATGCGCGCGCGCACACACACACACACACACACACACACACACACACACACACACACACACACACACACACACACACACACACACACACACACACACACACACACACACACACACACACACACACACACACACACACACACACACACACACACGTATTTCAGAGACAACTAGATTTCTTTTGTTTCCTCGTTCCATTTCCCCTGTTGCAGAATAGAAAAACATGCTGTTTCCTGGGCTGGTATAACTTAGTGGGTCACACCGCTGACTTTGGTACAGAAGGTTGGGGTTTGATTCCCGGTAGGAGCATGGCTATGTGGCTGTGTATTGTGGGCCCTTAATGCTACCTGTCTATCTCCGATATGAAAAAAAAATAGATTATTGTAAGTCACTTTGGACAAAAGCATCACTATAATGAATGTAAACAAAAAAAAAATCAGTGCCATTTGGTTTTCAAATGGTATCCATGAATTAAAAAAAAAAACACAAGTTAAAGTGAAATGAATAAACAACACTACATCAAATCATACCGAATACATTCATGACCATGTTTGGCATTATGTGCTATATTTAGTTTTGAGCAGGTCATACAGGTGAGTAGTACTGACAGGATTTTCCACATAAAAGTCACAGCCTTAAGCTAAAGCTGCTTTCATAAGTTTTTTTTTTCATTTTTTTCAAGTCATCTTGGTAGAGGGTCCTGTTTTTAAGACACATCTCAGTGGCAGTTTTACTATGCGTAATGTTACATTGGCATGTTAAACTCATAGTAAGGACTTGTGTTTGACCCATGTGTTATTTAGATAATAAGGAAGAGCTCTAAGCTTCAACTGTTTGTTTGATCCATAGTTGCAACAAAAAGCAACTATGGTGACATTCCAGTAATCATTTGACCTAGAAATAAAAAATAAATGACAACTCACTACACCAATTACTGCAATGTTACATCTTGAAGCAGTCGGTACGATAAACAAGCTAAAACAATTATTTTTTACTTTGTACGTTTAGAAAAGCAATGCCCTCTTTGGAAACATATCTATTTAAGAAATTATAGTTCTTCAAGATAAACTTCTTAATATTGTGCCCAACCCGGCCCCGTCACCAAGTCTGGGCCACGCTGGACTAAGTACTTTTATAAGACATGTTGTTTGTCTGCTAAAGGCACTGCTATAGCATATGAACATGTGGAGATGGTGGTAGCAGTTCTGCCCTATTGTTTAAATTAATGTCTTCTAATTTGGTTTATCAACACTTTATTTAAGTATTTTTGTCTACCTTTTTTTGACCTGCAGGTAACAATGCATCAGTTGATTTTTTTCTCTCTTTTTTAAGTCATTTACTTGAGAAAAAAATATATTTTACTTGTTTGGCATTTTGACAAAAGTAATTATATGCTATATTTATTAATTGAATATATATTCAATGCTCTTACAGGGGCATTCTTCAGAGTGATTACACTATAGGCTGCCATTATTAATTTGAATGAGTACAATTTACTGCTAGCCCCTCTACATTTTGATTAAATCAAGGGGTTTCAGACCTTTCCCACCATCACTTCTGCGCAGATACTCACTGAACTTTTTTTTTGCTTTTGTGGTTTTGAACAGGTACAGTAGTTTAACAAGGTTTTCAGCGGGGGGGGGGGGGGGGGGGGGGGGGACACGACCTGAGGGTATGATTCATCTGGTAGCTCTTACCACATCAAGTGAGTTGTAAGTGCTTCAAAATGTGTTTGGGGTTAGTTTGAGGTTACACTACAAAGTGCTTAAACTCCCTTACAGCTGGACTTTAACAGAATCTGAAATAACAGAAGAAATGATGGCATCATAACATCAAGCGCACAATTTCATGAAAAAAAACATGGACACTTTTCAGGTTCATCTGTGTGGAAATGTGTGGCTCAAAATACTTAAAAATTGGTCTAATGCTAAGTTAACAGAGACAATCTGTTGCCAGTAGTATGTAAAGCAACAGTGACCTCTATGGTTTGAAAGGGGAACTACAGACTTTCAGAAGAAGTTTGAAGACTTGGATAATAGCTCAACAAGAAACTATTTTCAGAACTGTGTAAAGATTATCAGTTTATATTTATATATAGGTTTTTTTTCCTTTAAATTATACTTTAATTTGATAATGAGAAGTTTTTAACTAAATTAAGTCAACATGTGTATTTGTGTTTGTGTGTCTGGAGGGAATCTGCAACACAGTCTTTGAGCCCGTCTCTCCGCCTGCATGCCACGGACAGATTGTGCATCTCTTTGTCTGTCAGTCTTGTCTGTTCGTCTCTCTGTCGATCATTGTGCATTTGTGTGCGTGTGTGCATGCCTGCGTGTGTGTCAGAGAGAGAGAGAGAGTGAAGGAGGGAGGGAGAGAGAGAGTCTGACTGTCAGACTGTCTGTCTGTCACCACTGATACCAGCATTTTGCTGGAGGGAAAACATCCAGATATTTCTGCTTGACCGTACAGCTGCCCAGCCAGAGATGGTCTCCTTTCCTGCTTAACCCCTCTGCGGACTGTTTTTGTGTGTGTGTGTGTGTGTGTGTGTGTGTGTGTGTGTGTGTGTGTGTGTGTGTGTGTGTGTGTGTGTGTGTGTGTGTGTGTGTGTGTGTGCGCAAGTCAGACCAAGCAAGACAATGTGTGGCCGGCTGGACAGTGATTTTGGAATCTGTTTCACCCTCAGGTGACTGTCAAACTGTCAGAACGGCAGGCTTGTTCCAGGCCGAGATGTACCTCACCATGTTTATATTTGCAGTTATTTTCCCCTTTGAGTGCTAACATCTTGTTGACAACGCTGTACACAGCAAGGCTGGACAGGTAAATAAGTCACACAACCATACCGGTCTGCAGGAGCATTTCGAGCAGCAGGGTTAGTAAGATGACCCAATAAAAGGAGGGTTTTGTTTTTTCATTTCTGGCTATTAATTTCTGAATTAATTACTATTTTTCAAATAGTCTGGCAACTATTTGAGGCCTTAATTTAGATTGGGTGATAAGCAGAAAATACATTTTGAATTGCTGACTAATACAAATGAAAAAATCTACAATTTTAGATAAGAAAAATAAATCACTGTTCAAACATTCGACACAATCTAAAGCATCGATTGCAGTGACTTCAGCCAGAGTTCACACTTTCTGTGGCATTTGCTCAGACTGAAGTGTAAGCCCAAACCACAGAGCAGCTGCATGAGCGTTATATCTGCAACATCCATGTGGTTTATCACGCTACAGATAATAATGAGCCTCCTAGTTTATCGTTGTACACAAGAGAATCTCCGCTCTGTCTCCTCTCCCTGGGTGAGTGTGCCCTGCTAATCAGTCCCCTGGTCCCTCCAGCAACAAGGACAAAGTGAGAAAGAGCCCCCTTCCTCACAGCACCTGAATACCTTTAATGCAATCATAACAATACCAAAGGTTTCATCTGGACAAACATCACCGAACAACGAAAGGACACAACATGCTGGCAGGAAAAACAGCAACAAAGAGTTTAGTCATACAACAATACAGAAATGTCCATTTTTCATGATCCGGGATTGTAATGAATGAAAGCATGTGAGATTAGTTTGGGGTTTTGTTCAAGCCCGTTATCAAAGAGGAACAACAATGGTGGCAAGAGACGGAACAGGCTGTTGCAAAACAGAAAGTTTTTTGTTCGGCAGTTTTCAAAGCCTTGCGCCACGGGTCGCAGGAGGAAACGATCACCCTGACACGGGTCCATTGTTTCTGGGCGGGTGTGAATACAAGAGGCCCTAATGTGTCTGTTGTGTACAGTTTCTGGCTCGGCGTGTTCATCACTTTCCCAGAAGATAGGTGATCAAAGATGGAGACAACAGGATGCCAAAGAGCTATCACAGAGAATGTGAGGATTTACATCTGCACCGCTCATAAAACCAGACGCTTTTACAATGGATCTGCAAAGGGTCCGCAAGGACCAAGCACAACTGTGTGTGTGTGTGTGCGCCCAATGGATTTGCACTGTTCTCTTGTTATCTGCCATGTGAGAAAACACCTATGGGAACCTCAGCAGAAACCGCAATAGCGGCAATTTAACACAAAGGACCAAGTAGCTGAATTATGTGTTCAAAAAACCTCTGTCTTGGATGGAAGCAAATGCACAATCCGACATAAGCACACATGCACAAACTTGCACAAACACCCAGCCAGATGCAGGCGCACGAACATCACAGAGCACGGAAGGGATTACAATATTTTCCCCCCTCAGACAGATTAGACAAGATCAAATTATTTCCCTTCTGTGATGCCAGTGCGCTGCCGTCTAATGCCGGCTTTTCAAACAACACAGGGTTTATTGTGGGATGCACATAATGCAGCAGATTTCAAATTCCTGTCAAATGCGGTGTGACAGAATACAGTGGCTCTCCTCACATTCAGCAGGCGGAAGCCCACGCAGGCCACTTACACTGGCTCCAACTAAGCTGTTTATGTCCCCCATTCAGCAGCTACAGAGGCCAGCGAGTGTAAACAGAACAGTATCTTTTTAATTGTGCTGTTTCAAGCCTCGCTTCTCTGTCGAATTAGAGAAGCAGACCACTCTCTGTCTCTCGCCCAGTCTGACAGATTAGGGCCCTCGCTGTAAGGAAATGCCGGGGTGGCTCGGTTTGGGTTGTCACCGAATCAGCTTAAACTTTGCTCAGCGAGCATGGCGAAGGGCGATAACAACCGGACGCTTGTTTGCGGTGCAGAGATGCGGGCGGGGGCGGCCGGGTGCAGGCGTGCCGCGTGTGCGTGCTCGTGTGTGTGTGTGTGTGTGTGTACGTCCGGCAGACTTTTTCAGCTTGTTGTCCCCTTATTTGTTCGAAAGCCGGAGATAAGGCGAAACAGAGTGAGCGAAACAGACCGAGATAGGTACTTTGTGTTTGCTTCTTTGTGTGTGATAGAGAGACAGAGTAAGTAGCTCAGAGATCATTCAGTACAGTTGGTACAGTGAGCGCAGGTGGGATGAGATTTAGAAGTTATACAGTAACAAAACATGCTCACAAAATGGTGGTGGTGTACACGTTTTAGTGTCTGTTAGAAGAACACTCTTCATACATATTACTGTCTTATAATGTACATATTTCCATATAAACATATTTTTGTTATTCTATTCTTTTTTCTTATACGAGTCCTTGTATCCCCTCGAGTTTTTTTAGGATGGGTTAAGTTTAAATGGGCTACATTTCAAGGGTTCGTTTGCATTTGAATTTGTTTTAATGAATTACTTGTTAATCGGAAATTGTAACAATTTGTATTCATTTATTTGTCTATTTATTTTTAAGTCACATTGCAATTATTACCGATGTTTTCTGCTTTGGACAGTAGCCAGGCTGCTGGCATTGAGTTAGCCATGATGCTAACGCATAGTTAATATTGGGAGCCAGAAAACAAAGTAGGAGCATGGCTGTCAGTTCACAAAGACAACCTATGCTACTTGTTGTGGTTAACTCTGGTAAACCCCAAGTCGTAAGTCCACCTCATTACGCCTATGGAAATTCGATTTTTTTTTTCTTCAATTTCTCCATCCCAACCGTTAAATCTTTTCCAAGTTGGGTTGAGATCCATTTTTCATTGGGCTGTGTGCTTTTGTAGAATGATTAACTCAGTTCAAATTAGTCCAGACATGTTTTTTAAATTTTAAACATCGTCTTTAAAAATATGGGGGCAGGGACATAACCCCGGCGGTTGAAATGAGTGTCTGTACACACTGAGGGAGTTAACCTTTTCTGTATTGAAAAGCTGTTGGGAAGAGACAGGGAAGCCTCTGTCTGTCACCTCTGGCATTCAAGAGAGAGGGGAAGGAGAGTTAAAGAGAAAAAGGGAATGAAGAGAGGAGAACAGAAAAAAAAGGGGGAGGGAAGGGATGTGAAAGCTTATGAATATTATAATGAGAGCCAAACCTTGATGAATTCCCTGATATGCGAGTGTGTCCCCCAATTGTCTTCTGTCTTATAAGAGGCAACAGACAACTTCCGTCCTCCTAGTGGTTCCCAGGTGGTATTATTGTTTGGTCACTGTCATAAAGACGCTGCAGTACCTAGACACCGGTGAGGACGCAGGTAGTTTTGTCCAGAGGACATAGATTCACAACTTTGGTGATTACCTTAACGCTTTCTGTAGCGCCACCATCTGGTCAAAATGTGTGTAATAATTTGGTTTATGGCCAAATATCCCTTCATATGCCTTATCTTTACATTCATTTTGAATTGGCAAACATTGACATGGTAACAGGTTAACCTAAGATGGTGATCATTGTATGTAATTTTTTCCTCTTTTTGGTATTTTACCAAAACAAAAGGCAGCCATCTCAAGTGTACTGTTTGTTATGATGAATATTAGGAAGTTTAACATTTTATTGGTTTCACTATGAGATTTAGGTGTTTTATGAGTATAGACTAATACAGTGTGCGTCCAAAAAAATGTGGTTGAGGTGTTGGGCTTAGGGGAATATCTGAGCTACGCTTCATAATTAAAAAAATTTAAAAATTGGACAAAGAATAACTGCTCCGTTAAATGTCAGGAGAAGTTGGCTGAGAATGAAAGTAAATACATTTTTTTTCTGAATCTCACCTGTGTGGATATAAAAAAGCACCTTTCATTGCCTTGATTGTAAAATGTCATTGATATGCTCCCGGTCAGGGAAGATCTTTTAAAATACATAAATTCAGCAGTAAAAATGAATTTATATTAATATTTTCAGAGGCAAAGAAAAAAAATCCGGTCTGAGGAGCACTGAGGTGATGCCTATTAATCCCCGTCTATCCGACAGAAGCGTTGGAAAAGGTAGAATTGTGAAATGACAAGCCCCTAAAAAAAAAGTGAACGAGCACACTTGAGCGATTTCGACTACAGCTCCCCTCAACCATGCCTGTGGTTTTGAAAAGGAGGCGAATATGGTGAATTCTGTCTCTAGACTGACGCAAAGCCAAGTGGACAGGCAGGTAATAGGAGGGTGAGGTGGGGAGAGAGACAGGCATGGGGCAATCATGAAAACGAATGCAAATGGAGGCGAGCGCAGCCATGGGAGGTCCAGGAGCAGGAGATCTGTTCAGAGAGCAGAGGGCCGAACACCTAACTAAACAACTGCGTTTGAAACGCTGGAAAACAACCAAGATATCAGACATAAGTGAGGATTCAGATTCCTGAAAATAAACCTGGACTTTACTGAAGCTTAATCTGTTTTGTTGTCATTACAAAAATAGTTATGAAAAAAACTTTTTCCTTTCTGTATTTTACATGAAGAGCAAGTGTTTAACTATCATGGGCCTGATCTGGCCCATAGCCTAATAACAAATTAAGGTTTTTGTTATGTTTTGCAAAACCTGTCATGTCAGTATTCATTTTCTTAGCTCTTCCTTCCTTCTAGCTGAATCTTCCTTCAAATATGAGCACTCCCTATTTTGCAAGGGCCATTCTTTCACCTGCCACACTGTGTGGATGCAGGATAGCAGCTTTTCTGCTCAGTCGTCCCAGACTGACAAGTACCTTTACAAGCCCTGCCTGTTTAAGAACATGACATCCCACGACCTTTACACACCCAGTTTATTAATGGAAATATGCATCAAAACTTTGTAAGTATATGAATGTATGAATGTGTGGTTGGGTAAGTTTCCACACATGCAAATTCAAATGCAAAAGCAAAACAAATGAATGAATATAATGTACATGAATAAACCAAAAGTGACTATTATCATATATTTATGATACAATATTTAAATTACACTTTTCCAGCCTACACATTACCAACCCTATAAATGGAAACCGACCAAAAGCATGCTTTGTGTGTGGTTTTTTACAGGTCTGAGAGTTTAGTGACCTTCCCGATAACTTTGAAGCGCGTGCTGGTAGGGGCTCATGAGGAAGTGTTGGCAAACATGCATACAAAATTCCTCTGTCTCTCTTACTTATCTGCCCCTCTTTCCCTACACCACAGGTTCTGGCCTTCCTGCAGCTTTGAACATCGCAGCTCGTGGCTCCAGATTAATAAAACAGGAAATTAATGAATTTTGGATGAAATCTTCCCAGTTGGGGGCAGCTTGCGCCTCATTAAGGCCTGTATTATTGATCAGATTGAAAACCTCCACTACCTCTGGAACCAAACTGTTAAAACCAGGCGGCCCACGTCTCCCTCCTCCTTAAAGAATGCTAATTGCACAGAGGTAAAGGATTAATAGCTAATTGAGCATATTTTCAGACAAATCATCGTCATGGCTTGACACTAAAACGAACGTCTTTAATATGCATGTGGCCTGTCACACATGGTTAGCATGGTTATATTGTAGAAAAAGATTAAGAAAGGTCTTGCAAAATCAAAAGGGCTTTGAACCCTGCACAGTTATTGGCACGGTGTTGGTATTCCATGAAATATGAACCTTCAAGTTTTTGTAAGAATTTAGAAGATAGTTTTCTCTTGGTGGTTAGCATTCACATTTGTAATATCACACAATGTATGGCTTTGTCTATTCAGCTGTTATAAGAAACTATGAATTTGACACTGTAGGTTCCTTTATAAAAATACATTTAAACTGATAAATCTTTCAGTTTTCCGCTGAGGTTAAAGCTCACAGTAAAAAGAGTTCTTGCTCGTCTTTGCCAATATGCTACTTGCCCCGCCGCCCGCAGTGTTACAACTGTATGTAGTTGCATCCTCCAAGGTTCCATTTTGTTGTTTTCCCTTTGGTGACTGCATTTTTATTTCCAGAGCAGCTTGCCATGAAAAATTAAATGGATGCTAAGTGACTAATGCATTTTCTCAGTCGTATGTTGAGACAATAAAAAATTAACAATAGAAATAATTAATTTTGATTGGTGCCACAGTCGTGAAAAAAAAAAGAAAAAACTTGTGCACTTATAACTAATTCATATATCATGCAAATTCTCCTCTTCGCTTACATGCAAAATAATGTTGCATCCATGTTATATAAATTCTGAAAGACTTTTAACTTATGTCCCGGGATGTTGTGATTTCAATATGCCCCAGTGCACTTCAGTGTGGCTTTGAAATTTTATTTGCTTTTTAATTTTGAAATTCCACCCAGTCATTTAATATGCGTTTAACCAGAGGTAAACATGCATCCCAAGCAAGGTTTCACTTTGTAACTATTAATTTGTACCTTTCTCCCCGGCATGGCTCATTGTCACAGTATTGTAAACATCGCTTCGTTTTTGTTTTGCTGTCTGCTGCCTGGCATATCGCTACCAGCCCTGCACGCCTTAGATTTAACTGTCATTTAGCCTAATGCGGCATCCAGTTCTCCTTGTTTACATGATGTTAGCCTATGACTACTACCACTGTGGCTACATTGGTTTGTCTGCTTCCTAAAGTGATTCAACAAATAGAGTCAATGTTACCGGGATACCTACACTACAAGTGTGAGTCACCGTCTCCACGAGAAGAACAGAGCCTCTACTTAATTCTCATAAAAGTGATTGCTTCACTGAAGGGTGAAGTAGTCATCATGTTCTCTCACACTTGAACATAATAGTAGAAGTGCACAGGATTTACCGTTTGCACATGTATGACTCCTGTTTAATACACTGGCAAAGTAAATGGAGCTGTTCTTTTGTAAGGTGAACAAAGGCAACTTTCACTGCAGGTGCCAGATGTTTGATCTGAATATTTGGCAAATTAGTAACAGTAGTTCAGCTGCAAACATTTTGGCTATTTATCAAGGCTATCTGTACAGGAATAAAACACCATGTAAATAACGAATATAAGTGTATACATATCATATGATCTGGTGTTTAGCTAATACATCCTAATGGTAAGAACAGGACAAAGACAATACAAAGGACACTGTAATAAAAATATGTTTTAAAAAAGTAAAACATTTGAAACCGTGGTGAAACATATGGTTGAAAAATGCTTTCAGCCGACCAAGACTCGCACTCACAAAGACAAGTTCTCCCTATAAACACTGGCGAGTACACACACACACGCACACACACGCACACACACTCTCTCATCTCTGCCCCTCATGATCCCCTTGTTATCCCCGTATGGCATCTTGCTGAATGAGTGAATCCATCCTGACAACAAATGGGATATAAGACAAAGAATATGTTTCCCTTCACTCTCTCATATTACTAATAGATAGACTGTTGGGTTGCATAGCATAAATACTTTAACCACGTCGTCTCCATTTGTAACTGTGTGGCCCAAACTGATTCAAACAGGAACATATGAAATATGAATTGACATTTTATAATGGCACTTTGTGTGTGTGTGTGTGTGTGTGTGTGTGTGTGTGTGTGTGTGTGTGTGTGTGTGTGTGTGTGTGTGTGTGTGTTGTATTGTCGTGATACTCTACAGGGACTCACCAGCCCTTGTAGACAAAGTAAATTGAGGAAGAGGAGAGACCAGGCTTTTCTGTGGGGATTTGAGTTGAGATGGCATGCAGCCGTTGCCGGGTCAGTACAGGGAAAATATATTTCATCCAGCAACATTTCTGCCCTAATTACCCCTCAAAACATGCACACAACCTAATAAAATTCATGAATTAACACACAGGGGCAAAAACAATTCTCTGTTTTGCGTGGTTATGCCGACACACAGGGTAACCATTCTAGGGATATGGGGTTCATCTTTGAATAGGCACTCCCAATTTTCCATTTCAAAAAATATAATCTACAAATTTCATGCACTAAATACTAATACTCCTATTCAAACTGAGCACCTTAATTAAGGTAGCTGTAAAACAACAGCCTGCTATTTCATTTTACAGAAAAATGTAACCATTGAAAATGTGCCTGTTGGTAGGGGCTGATTGTTTTGGCCTGTAGATTTCAGCTAAAGCAAAGGTGGAGATAAATAGAAAGTGTAACTGCGCTGAAACCTGGCATTTGGTTGTAAAAATATAAAATTGCTCCATATTGCCTTGAACAGCTTCTTCTTAATTTTTTTTGTTACGTCTCTGACTTTGTTGAATGGAGCGATTTATGGGGTTAAACATAGTCTTTGTACATTGTGCCTCATCTTAAATTGTAGGTGGGTGTTGCTGGCATTGGGATAGAGGTAAAAGTTAATGCATTACTACTGTACTTGACTTCATTTTCTGACTCAATCATGGTGTCACCTATCTAATAACATCATATGATCATGGGGAATAATTTTATCTAGATAAGCATTATAGATTGAAACTATTACATGAATGGCAAATGTGCTGTCATAATCTTGATGCTCAGTTTAACCAGATGAAATGTGGATTGATACATGGAATGAACGGAACAACGACACAATTTAAGTCACACGTCAATAATACTGCAGATATCTTTTTTAGAGTTGATTCCAAATCCATTTTTGACACCATTGTTTTTAGTATTAAAACATATTTCATGAGATCATAAGATGTTTCGATAATTTTGAGCATGCCTTATATTAATTTATGAATGACATTTAAAACAGCATACTCTCAGGGAACAAAGTTAAATAATAAACCTATAAAAAAAAAAACAGGGTCAAAAGGAAGACTTACAGGAGAAGGGATTCCAGAGAGGAATGGAAGCTGCCCAGGGATGGGAAGTGGTGGTTCCTTACCACAAGAGGAAACCTAGTTAGTTCAGCAAATGCACAGAGCATGTAGACCAGAAGCAACATGGTTTCTTGGAGCTTGTACTACATTCCTGTTGGACATCATGTCAACCCAGGGCAGATCCATCACACTCAGCAACACCATACACTCAGGTTGTGCATCTCCGACCGCGGATCTGTCATTGCGAAGGTGTAGAACATCTTGACTGTCTAACACACACACACGAGCTAAACTGCTGTACTACATCTTAAATCACAGGTCCATCATCTCACCGGGTGAAGAACATCTAGTCTGTCTTGTTACAAACTTAGGACTGCGAATTGAGGCAATTATGGCTTCATGGGTTTTACACGGCACACACATACCGACAACATTTAACTTTAGCTTGATTATATCAACATTTCACACATGATTACACTGTAATTTAATTATAAGATTGTTAAAAGCACAAATAAATACATGCTTAAATACTAACTGTGTGCCATTAAATCACCCCACCAGTTGTTTTCTGGCATCCGATTTGAAAAAGATAGACAGACCAAAGTCCCCGACTTGGTCGTCAAACTCATAAAAATACATAAAGACAAGAGAATTCACCGTGAGCACATTAAGATATGCATGAATGTCAAAAGCACTTATACACACAGGCTTTTAGTTTTCTCCAAATGATGCTGAGCATACTGTATGCTTTCGGATACAGTCCTGCGGGCATGTATCACTATAGCTCACTGTGTTCATTTAATAACATCTGTGCTGATGCAATGAATTTGCGAGAATTTTGCAGAATGTTGCCAGCAAATCCAAATAAAGTGCTTTCTTTTGGTCAAAGTGAAATATTTAGCTCGTGAGATTGGAAGAAATTTGAGAAAAAAAACATAGATTGGACTTCCTTTGTGTTTTCAAAAACAGCGGGTCTCTCCTTTTAACTGTTGTGTATCTAAGCCATGGCTACGCTCCTTTATTAAGGAAACATAAAATAAAAAATGTAAACTCATCAGAGCTAACTACAAGTCTTAAAAGAACTAGGCAAAATAAAACTTTCATGCCCCTCGCAATTACAGGTGGGATCGTCACTATCGTAGACATGAATTCGGTTGACAGTGGTTTCTTCTGCACGCATTTTCTCAGAGTTCTGAAATTCTGCTACTGTCTTAATTTCCAGTGTGTTTTGAGATACAGTGGCTGTCCATCTGCCTCAGAGAGGTACCAGTTCAGATTGCTGTGGCAAACTTTGAGTTAGAGATAATCTCCCAATCCCCTCCCTTTTAGATAAGTGGACATTGAATCTGGTCTTGAGTGACTAGGGCAGCTGTGTTTTAGGAGGTATCCGCTAATCAGAAGGGCGGAGGTTAGATTCCGAGCTCCTCTGGTCCGCATGGTCAAGAGATGTCTGGCAACACACACATGCACACAATGTCTATACCCAGAGAGATATACAGTACATATACAGAAACAATGTCAGGTCACATGTTTCTCATTCTTACACACACACCATCTGAGGGTCTGACAGGGCACCCAGGGGATGGATTGCATCACATTTAAACACTTAACAGACCAAATGCCTGTCCTAATGTATCTCAGACGCCCTTCTCTCAATCCTGCAGCTGCTGCGAGAGATACACAGATACTGCAGATGTTCTGCTAATGGATCAAAAGACAAATGGGGCTTTAAAGGGGACAGCCGCCCCACAGGAGTGGTGTGTCCTGAAGAGATAATTATGTGACATATTCTTTGTCTGGTGATTTTATCATATTCCATTTTTATTAGCTCAGATGAAAATGTATTCCGCAACTGCAGCTGTGTAATGTATCACATTGTACACTACATATTTCATTATATTCTCTGTGCCCAATGATTTTGTCATAGGTGGCTGTCATCATCACGGCCAAGACAAACAGCATAATTTTAGCATTGTTGCAAGTTTATGTTTCATTATTTCATATATCTGCATAGGTAACTTGGATATATTCGAAAAAGATTTGGGTCCAACCTTTGGTTGTCATTTTTTTTTATTTTTTTTAGAGAAAAATCAAACAGCACTTGGTTAAAATGCCTGGCTTCTGTATCGTCACAACTCTCATGGAGTTCAAAAATGCACAAGCATTCATGACGTTTTTTATGGTCTGCTCTAAAAAAACAAACAAAGAAAGTAAGTACAAATGTATCAGCATTTAAGCTAAAGACATAGTTGGAGAGGTCAAACCAAAGAATAATAAGTCTCCTTAGTATAGAGATCAAATAAAAATATTACAGATTTTTTGGTTTACAAACCAAATCATACAAGGTTGGACAAAACCCATGTATTTTAAGATTTTGTGTTAAGCTAAGTTAGCTGACTGCTGGCTGTAGCTTCATGTTTATCCTACTCACATGAGAATGCTATCAATGCTGTTAATATTGTCATCTAACTCAGCAAGAAAGCAAATAAGCGTTACTTATGAATAAAATGTTGAACTTTTCCTTAAGTTGACTTACTGCAAGAGATGGATGAAAAACTCAGATATTCAGATGAACTTACAGCTTGAGGAACAGAGTGGAAGAAATACCATGCTTCCAGTTTTGTTCTTTTTACTTTTTACAATTAGAAGACTCCACGTTATGAAGACATAGCCTTAACAAATCTGATAACTGAATAGTTAGACGTTTCCATTAGGTTTTGGAAACAAATATATACAATATAAAAATATCTGGTTTAGACTGGAGGGATGAGAAGAGAGGGACAGAGAGAACGGCACAGAGAGAAAATAAGAGAGAATTAAACCGTTAGTCAAATATTATTAATGACTTGCCCATATGCATGTGCTGGACAATTAACCATTCACAGGTGAATGTAACCGATAGGCAATGTGCTTCCTCTGTGGCAAATCAAATGAACTTCGATAACATCAATGGCATCCCTCTTTTTTTTCCTGCACTCATTCATTCTGCTCGCTCTTTTAATGCATTGTCGGCAGCATGCTGATGTCCTTTTGGTTATCAAACTATCACCAAAATTTGCTCACCCATCTATCGAGGCAGGACGAGGGAAGGAGGGCAGAAGAGGAGGAGAGAGGGAAGAGCCTAATTACTTTAGCCGGTTCCACTGTCAGGTCATTAATAAAACCTAGTTATCTTCCCCTGACGCCCAGCCAGGAGCCTCCCTCCGCCATATCTACCATAAAATATTTGGGATTTTTTTTTTCTCTGGAAATAATTCAAGATTTTTGTCTTGGCTAGATATTAAGAAAGTTGCGGGGGGAAAAATTACTGCCCATGCCAGAGATATTCACGGCGTAATGGAAAAAAATCCCACTAAGTGTGCGAGCTGGTGTCTGTTTCCATGTGCATCTCTACACACGTGTGTGTTCCAGCTGGATAAATGTGCTAGAATTACACTGGCCCCGGCTTCATAAACATTGATGGATCTGGGCAACCTGCAAATGCAGATAAGGACTGTGGAAAAATCACTGGGGCAGCTTTTTACTTCTTGGCCAATGTATATTTAAAAAGGAGTATATATAGGTTACATATGCAATACTTACTCTCCTTTGCCCACATACATCAATGACAAGCGGGGATAATGAATAGTCAATAATAGCATGGTGGGGGCTGTCCTGCGAAGTCCAGCCTTGCATATTTTACACCTACCTCTATGAAAAATAAATAGTTTTGTGATATTGAGTTCATTTCCTGTAGTGTAACCTCGGTGGCCTGTTTGCTCTGGAGTCTGGTAGATAGAAAACAGAGTGCAGACTCTGTAAATCCGGACGGGAACATGGGCCAATGCTGTTTCTCACCTGCTATCATTTGTCGAGCTACAAGTGTGGAACCACATTTACAATTTTAATCCACGGCCAGCTGTATCAAATCAGACAAACCGCTGACTGGGCCAGTGAGGGCTGAGTAGGATCAGTGGAGAAGTGATCATTCATGGATATTATGCTAAGGCAATTTGTCTTTTGTCTGGTTTGTCGGTCTGTCTTGGGTTCCAAAAGTCTGTTGTTACTCAGGTATTACAATGAAACACAACGTGTGTGTGTTAATGTGTTAATGGTGTATGATGTTCCTAAGCTTTCAGATACAATCCTATATAATACCCATCCATTTCTCTCCCATCTCCCCCCCAACTGATGACGGATCGTTTCCAGCTGCTTTGAAACAGAAGCGCCCTCGGCTGAGTACTGGTCTCTGATCACAGAAGAGCTGCGGGAAATCCGACTCATCGGATAACTGGATATGGATCGTAAAAAGACGCTGTTCACTCGGAATATCCCATCCAAAGCATTCCAGAGGAACTTAACTCACCAGAGGAGGGAGGAGGAGTGGAGAGGTCAAACAAAGTGTCTGCAGAAAACATGAACAGGTGTCTCCTCGTGTTCACTGGTCAAACGGAATGTTAAGCTGTATTCAGTCTATTTCAAACATTAAATTGTGGTGACAGTTACAAAAGTTTGTGTGTCGCATCTATGAGCAGCAACGTAAGCAAAATGTTTTATTTCTAATTCTCAAGAATGGAAGGTTTGTCATGGCTACATGTACTGCATCATATTCAATGATATCCCCACTAAAACATAACCTTTAAATCAGCCTTTAAACTATTTTTATACTCCGTGATTTGATTATTGTGTTGAACTTCGTGTTCTTTTTTGGGTTGTTTTTTCATTGGAATAATTTGCTATGGATTTTATTTTAGATATACTCATACCAGTGGTTCTGCATATCTTATCCAATTATCTACCTTATCAAAATGCATATTCTCTACATGTATGTTGGTTTTTACTTTTTGTTTCTTGTTCTCTTTTTTTGTTTGTTCTTAAATTGTTCCTTACCTTTTCCGTTGTTTGTGTGGACAGACACGTCGAAGGGGGAAAAACTTGACATTGTCATCACCACAAGATTTCAATGAACAAAATACACCCAAACTGTAATCAACACTAGTTATTGAGGAAAAAGTCCTAAAATATGGCAAGTCTTATTGTGATTACTTGATGGACTGAATGAGACCACTGTTATGAAAGGAATCAAAAGGGTTGAAAAACATTAACCACTTTCCAGACCTGTGCACTAAAATGGGTTTATCTGGTAACTGGTTAACTTTAATGTAGTTCCTTCCTCACTGAATTACACATTCTTCATTCATTAATACCAACAATAACACCAACCTGACTGGTCAAAATTCCACTACTCGAGTAAAATACATTCAATCGTTGATAATACGCTCAAAACATGCAAAACCAGCAATAGGTCAAAGTCTGAGGAAGCGGACTTCTCCACAAATGTATGTATGCTGGTAGTGTAGCGTGAGTACTGATCAAAGTTGACTATATCCTTAAAGCACCCCGGCGACAACACGCGCTCCTCACTCCCTCTGCCTACTGTCTAGCCTCACTGTCAAAAACTTGGGGAGTGCCTGGGCACAACGAAGGGACATGTTTTATAAATAAAGATTGCATATGCTCTTTGTTTATCTTAGATGGCCCTGCAGATGAAGTCAACACCGCAGCTGGCGTACTGAGTTTGATTCAATCACACAGCTTTCATCTAATATCCCCCTGCACACACACTCACACACACAACCCACCCCCTATGATTCAGGGTCAGCCATGCCCATCTCCTCTACTCTGCATTTAGGACTCATGAATAAGTAATGACGTCTCTCATCACCTCAGAGCACTGACAGTCAAGCCAAGAGCTTTCATCTGCTCCAGCCCATGTTCAATGTTAATGTTTTTCTTCCTCCCTGATCATGTGACAGACAAGCAGCTGACCCGAAACCACCACAAACAGTGGCAACCTGTAAGTGCATGACGGTGAGGAAAATGGAAATATCTAGCGAGATCGTTTGATTTCCATTTAAAGTCATTACTCAGGCAGGGTCAAATCGCAAGTTTGCGAAGTTTTTTCACACCCCAGTGCTAAAATGTATGGGTGTTAAAATGAATTTGTGAGATATCCTGGAAATTGACTTAGTTATATATTTTGAAAATGATAGTATAGGATCTGAAAAACAGCCTACATCTGCCAGGAAATAGAATGAATCAAATGGTTTTCGAGTCCGAGAATGTAGATAATCAAACAATGAAATACACTAGTCAGGACCAAAAAATGGACATGAAGTAATTAAATATTCTCGATTTATTATCTCAGCCAAGGTGGCTATGTTTTTACCTGTCTTCTGGTTTGTTTCTAAGCATTAATACGCAACAACTACTGAACCAATTTGCACTGAAATTTGTGTAGGGGTGGGGTCAGAGAAGAACCAATTCAATTTTGGTGTGGTTTCAGTTAAAATTTAATTTTTTTTATCCATTTCCTGAACATTTCTAGACATTTCCTCAGTTTCTCATGAAATAATGTATACGTATTGATGTGAAATATCTCACATTCATGGAGATATATGCATTTGTACTATTCATTTTCAATACTGTAGGAGTTGGTCAGATACAGTTGTTTGGCCCCAGTGGAGACATATGAGCTCTACTTATTTCCTACTTCAAGTCGTAAACGTAATTAATCTGAAGGGCCACAGTGTTGGAGGAAGCACGTAGTACAATGTGTGACCTTTGGATGGTGAGAGTCACCATAGAACCCAATAGTCCACCGTGCTCGTTTACAGATTCAGACGTATGCAGACAAAGGATCATCATTATACCACAGAAGGTCCTAAACAAGATTATATTGGTTGATCAGACAGCTTTCGTCAATTAGGATTACATAATCAATACACAAACCTTTCAGTTCAATACCAGACACATCAAAGTCAGTGTACTGCGTTTGGTTAATAGCTTTCACATGATTCAATCTTAGAATTACATGTGTGCCCCCCCCAACCTCATTTACCAAACAAGAAGTTTCAAAAAACGAATGTAGGGATTTACTTCACCATTATTTATACAGACGGTACAAGTGAATCAAGAAGCGGTGGAGAAGTTGAGAAGCAGTTCCAAACTATCCCAACCATCGGATTCATATACTAAAAGAGTAGAGGAAGAAACTTTTCAAAACATGGCTTAGTTTCACAAAAAGAAGGATGACGACAGGCCAACTTGTTATTTCTATATAATTGTAATTACAGGTAAGTTCGAAAACACCAGCAATATGCTCAATAATCTTTCTACATAACATTCATGAATTCCATGCATGTATGTGTACTCTATTTTATGACTTTCATAGAAAACCCTGTTAAAATATCCTACGGCATTGGTGGCGAATTGGAGAGAGCTACGAGTACACACATATATACATATATGATAATTGGATGGTTTACAATAAATAATGCACCTTGATGATGCCTCTGGCTAAGTTGCAGAGAGGCCTGGTTAGTTTATTAATGTACTTATACTGTTACAGTATGCAGCTTATTTCAACCATGACTATAGCTCTTATTCTACATGATACATCATCATCAGCATGGGGGGAAAAACATTCATATGAGAAGAATTGAGAGCAATAATAAACTGTTTTATTTCTAAACCTTGTGGCTCAAGTCTCTTTTTTTCAAATCTCCTCTAAAACAAAGCAACACACACATTAGAAACCTTAATTTTAATACCCAGGGTGTTTAGAGTTTGTACCAGTGATGGCGGCCACGTTGGAGCCTATGGTTGGAGCTCATACAGGAATCCACTTCGGAAACCGCAGGTCAGCATACTCACACCCGAACCACGGAGAAGCGACCCAGCAGTCTCCTCCAAGGCCTCTCCCCAGAGGCAGCGACGCGACCGGGGCCTCGTCCCAATGCTTGACCGTCCTGCACCGGCTCGTCCTCCGACACGCGGCAGCACGTGGCGATGTTCCCACCTCATCCCGCTGCATCACCTGATTAGCAGCGGCCGATGCTAACAGCTAGCAACAGTCCCCTCGTGGTCTTCAGCCTGCGCCAGTAGCGAACCCTCACGACCAAAACGCATGAACCACGCACACGAACCCCCTGTTGATAACGATAATTAATAACACTTTCTTATGAAGTTGACTGAAAGTTCTCCGGGTCATGAAGTGTCGTCTCATTTCCGCTTTTTCCCGCAGGGTCTCTCTTTCCTCATCTCTGTACTTTTCTCTTTTAGCCCCGCCCCTCTGACAAGCCGACAGGTTAATCCCCGATGACAGATCAATTGATTGACACCTGTCCGAACAATTCAGAACCCCCAAATAAAGGAAACCTGAGGGGTTCAAAGGCCTTTCAAAACATAGGGCATTTTGGTATCTAACGTATACTTTCGCCACATTAACCGTACAAATATCAACAGCAGCAATAAATGTAAAGACCCACATCAGAACAATTTATCAGCTGAAATAAATGTGATAAACACGTATAAATAAATTAGAAGGGTGCTACATATGTATGACACTATGCACGGGTGCCACAGTTTCCCAACAATGTCTGTTACCAAAAGTAAATAGGTCTTTTTCCTATACTTTGTCTCTACACTGTGTGCTGCTGAAAATTGATCCACTAAAGTTCATAAAATCAATAAAGAATTGGACGAATGAGCAGAATTTATTATGGCACAGGTATCAATACAATCTTATTGAATGAAGAGCTTTCTGTAACAGTGTCATAGGTACGTTGACAATGTTTGTCAGTTAAGTCGTAGCAGAAAACTAGATCTGTTTTGTGACATCACGGGAAAATGTGATGGGAAATATTGAAGTGATGACCATTTACAGCCATAGGAGCCAAACAAGACACTTGCTATGTTTGAAAAATAAGAAACAAAAACGTAAAAATGGTCCGACATACAGAGTGAATGGCTTTTGGTCTTGCTTCCCATTAAGTTCAGGCATTATGGAGCTTTTTTTGAAACAGATCAAGTCTCTGTTTAAATTCAATTTTACTCACCTCAACATATTTTGCACATCCTTGAGGTCTTACAGACATGCTTGACACTATTTTCTTCCTCATAAAACATTTTTTTTATTAGTTAAAAGTTTAAAAACTGCATTTTTTTCCCATGTCCACGGTTACTTGCTAGCAGTCGTCTTCTTTTTCGTCACATTGCTGCATTTCTTGTCTCACTACCACCACCTGCAGATGAAAGGAAAAGCGAGACTTATAGGAAGAATATGCTCATGTGAAACATTATTCCATTGTTCCGCTACACCAGCAACTCTTCCATTTTATTTAAATGGGGGAAAGTTATTGCATCCCTTCTTTTGCTTCAAGTCAAGGTTGTGTCTCTTCAGTGTTCAACTCGTTTACAGAGTTGAACCCCCCCCCCCCCCCCCCCCCCCAGTATACCTGGACCTTGTACTGAAGTTGTCCTACACACATACGAGGCATTGTGAGCGTTGTCTTTACAGGCCCGCTGATTCATCTTTAACAATGTTACGGTGGTAATGCATTTCATTAGGTGATTTATTGATGTGTTTGCAACAATGAATTGCGATTGTGATTTGGCTCCAGAGCATCTTATCTGTCATTTTGAAATATGGTGAAAAACAAAACATCTGGTGATGGATTTGCCTTGAAGATGAGTGTGATTTTTTGTAGGTAGTAACTAATAATACAAACCCATCCCCATCCGTTATGTTCCCTCGCTTTCTCTCTCTCTCTCTCTCTTTTTCTTATTCATTTATTTGGCCTCCTCCTTTTGTCATTGTTGAGGAGGTTACCCTCCCTCCCCTGACAACACACACACACTTTTGCATTTTGCATATTCATTTCATGTTAAATTGATGGATTAAGTTATCCCTGGCTCAAAATCAATCGTGGTTTGCTATTCCTTATTCCCTTACACTGGACCACAATCCCAGAGAGAGAGAGAGAGAGAGAGAGAGAGACTGGGAGAGGGAGAGAATGCATTGAGACACTGATAAGGCTCACTCCCATTATATGTCATTTTAAACAAAGAGGCAAAGCAGCCTGTGGAGACTCCCTATCAGCTATTAAACAGAGACGTAGCATGCAGCCTGAGATTGATGATTAGCATTTTCTCCTGGTAGAATAAAGATGCCGGCCCGGACCAGCGATAACCAGAGAGAGTAAAAAGCTCTCCCTATCCTCCCTTCTTCTTCTCCTCTTTCTTCTAGTGTTTGTCCTCTCTCTGCTCTTGATTCCATAAATATTCATATCTAAAAATAACTATTTCTTAACTCTCCTTTTTCCTCCAGCTCCCAGCCATCACCCTCTTAACCCTCCTTCATTCTCTCCCTTTCTCTTTGCCAAGGCAAATAAATGCACAGGCCTTGTTGCGGTCCTTTTGTCTTCTGTCCTTGTGTAATCTGTTAGGAGTGGACAACATAGGATCCCTTATGTCACAGCCGGAGACTTGTAAGTCCTGGCCAGATACAAGGCGGACCGACACAGAATGAAAGCAGGGTAAAAAGGGGATTTCAGCGAGAGTTTGATAGGAGCGTGTCGGGCCATTGTTTTCTTTGCTGCAAGACCAGCGTCGACCATTGTGCAGGGACAGTTTTAACAGCGTGTAAGGGCTAGAAGACAGCCGGGTTTTAGATGAGAAGAAAGGATGTTGGTGCTTGATAATCTGTCTGCTTTTGAATGTCATTGTATTAAGCCATATTGGAAAATTACGTTTCCTCTTCAACACTAAAAAATCATCCCGTTTCCCTCGAGAATCCCTCGTTTTTAAGTTTTGCTTTACAAAAGAAAAAAGTGTCACACTGACCTTCACGTCTTTACGGTGGACAAAGACATATCTTGTAGAGTCATGCATGGCACTTGTTTTCGAGACATAATTCATAATGCCCAATTCACATACATTATCCTTCCTCTAACACTATCACAAACACATAGATTTAGAGTAATTTTGTATAGTTTTCATGTGTGATTTAACCTCCTAAAAATACGTTATGCTTAATGATGCTGTCCTCAGAGCCTCCTCCCTCTAAAGTCTACAAGTGATAACGTGAAAACTTTTATCTTATAGTGCTGCGTACTATAAAACAGATGTCAGGCTTGTAATATCTCCCAGTATTGTATTCTTAGACCTCTGCTTCTTCTATGTAATTTGCAATCGTATGTGTTTTTTTTGCTTATTGTTTTACATCATTAGTCCTTACAAGAGCACATTTCCATCACCTTTTCATCTTTCTTCTAATTTGAAATACACTGAAACAAAAAGGACCCACTGCAGTAAAACTTTCCCATTGTGTTTCGAACTCTTGCTGACTTCTCTTCTCAAGCAATATACATTTTCTGAGTTTCTACATGGTGACACCACAATAATCACTTGTACTCACTCACCAACTTTGTTTCTTTTAAAATTCAAAATATCAAAAAGTGGGAAAGCTCTGAGTTCATGACAGTCAGGGTATTTCATTGTAAAATTCTGTCTCTTACCATTGTGTAAAATTGTCATTAACAACCAACTAATATGCCATCATGCAGATACACCTTGTGTTAATTCTGAGTAAAAGAGCAACATTTTACTTCTGACAAAAGCACCAGCCTAACTAGTAATTATTTGTTGCATCGCAACAACTCTGTCTTTAGTTGATGTATCAGAATTCACATTATCACCCAGGCATAAGCTAAATACATGTTTGGACATGCATGTATTAAACACGAGTATGCATATACATAAAAATCATGTGCACAAATGCATGTGGGTATTTGTGCAGGGGGGGTACCCACACATTATGTGCATGCGGCAGTGACACATACACGTGCAGTGCGGCGGCTTGTGCACACTTTCATGCAAATGTAGACGTTTACAGGCGCAACATTTGTCTTTTTGTCTTCCCAGTGGTCTCCCCAAGTGGTCGAAAGAACATCACTAGAGCTCCTCCTTTTGCTCACAGCTAGTACTGCAACAACAACAACAAAAAAAAAATATCTTTATGATTGGTTCCATATTGTAGCAGCTAATAATAACCCATATGTACTGTATCTATTAACAAACATATATTATATATATATAATATAAATATTCACTCACTATTAAAAACCTATTTGAAACGTGTTGTTTTTTTGCTGTCATTCATATTCCACAAGCATATTTTCCCAGGTCTCAGGATTAGAACTATCTTATCTACAATCGTAATCTCTATAACCTGTCATCACCACCACCACAGAGATTAGAGATGTCTTGGAGAAGAGGAGGAAATGACTGAGGAAAAGAGACGAGAGCGTGGAATCGAAAATCCTAGTGCTTTGAAACCTTTGTCTCCACCATTGATGGTCAATTAGACTAAACAGCACATGAACGGGACCCGATGACAAGAGTCGGAAAAGGGGAATCAGGGGGGTTGGGGGGTTTAGAATATGTTGTGCTTAGAAATGGTAACGAAAACGAAGTAGTAACAAGTAAGGACATTTCCCCCAAAACTTACCATGAACATTTGACAAGAAATATGACATCAGCCTTTCATCAATCTGACACCCCATCCCCTTTTTTAATAAACAAATTTTCTGACCACTTGTTCCTATCAAAGGAGAGTCATTTTGATTTAGGCGACATTTTTCAATCTGCTGTCAAGAGAAATAATTAACCATCTGTTTCTCTCTTCCTTCTCTGTCCAGGCTTGTCTACTTGATATCTGTCCTGTCTGGTGATATGATGTGAGTCATCTAATTGCGACAAAGCTTGCTTTTGAAACCGTCGTTGCTGCTTTTGAATGACTAGTGATGGTGCGGTATATTACTAGAGATGTACAGTGAATTACTCTGAAAAGGAACTGGTAAGAGACAAGAATGGAGGCAGGAAGAGAAGGAACTCAATCACGCAATCTCAAACACTTGACAAGAATTTGGGGAATCACACACAACAAGGGTCCGTGGCGACATTCAAGTCAGCCTGGATGTTGATGACCAAGTGGTGCCACATAATTTACATTTTTGAAAATACAGACCATATATTAAGAAGACAAATTCCAAAAGCGAAGGTGTATTTTATGGTCTTCGTCTGAGAGTAACTCGCACATATGTGGACCGCTGAAGCAATGGGTCTGCCTGTTAGTCAGTATCATTCAAGCCAAATCATATACATAATGGATTATTCCCACTAAATTATGAAGCGTAACACCTGCCGCACTATGAAGCTGGCAGTGTTGTTTTATACTGCGGGAGCCAGTGTGACGCTTGTGGAAGGATCTGGTTCTTAATCAGAGTATCACATGACAGTCTGGTGGTGAGCATTGTCAAGTTTCCCCTCTTACGGTGGAAAATTTTAGGAAGCTTTTTTTCTTACAATTTGATTTCCTTACTTCAGTTAAACCAAGAAAAAAATCAATAGTCACAGCCTGTAGCCCTTGTTTTCTTTCTTTCTTCTAAAGCCTTTAGATTTCATGTGCATCGCTCCCACACACACACACACACACACACACACACACACACACACACACACACACACACACACACACACACACACACACACACACACACACACACACACACACACACACACACACACACACACACACACACACACACACGTCCTAGTGCCTTATCAAGGTTTTAGCACTGAGGCAGATCAGTGGTTTCTGTCAACTAACACTCGACCCTTAGCAGTCCGGGTACATGTATCTAAGTGTGTGTGTGTGTGTGTGTGTGTGTGTGTGTGTGTGTGTGTGTGTGTGTGTGTGTGTGTGTGTGTGTGTGTGTGTGTGTGTGCGCGCGCACACACAAGGGCTGAATGCAATAGTTTATCTGTTTCCTGTTCCTGCTCACTATCACCCAGTCACATTCCAAAACCATGACCTCCCCTTTCATCCCCAAACAGGTTTGTGTCTCTATTTGTCCCTCCGCTGTTTATTCAATGTTTCTGTCTTTTTCTTTTTTTCTTCTCTTCTCTTTTCTTCCACTCGCCGATGAAGCTTTTACAAGAAGAAGATCCAATCATGTTGAAAAATCCTAAATTCACAGTCCCTCACTTGAGTGCTCACACTGCTCATGACCCGGCTTCTGTCAAGGTCAAAGGGCATCTCTTGGATATTCTGGCAACAATTTTTTCAGTGTCTAGTGTCAAATGTCACATTCATTTGATCAGCACATCAGTCCCACCTCCTGAGAGGTGGACTCTTTTGAGGTGGAGGGTGGTGATTTTCTCCATCAAACGTTACCCTTCAGAAGAGGTGCTCTCAACACCAGCTACTGAAGTCACACACACACACACACACACACACATCGGTATAATCCCCTCTTTACATGCCCCCCTTTGTTTTTGCTTGTGTAAAATTACAGTTGTACAGGTGTCCAGCCTGCGAAGCGGCGCTGACGGACAGGCATGCAAGAGGACAGCCAAGCACTTCTGTTCGCCACAAAGATCTTTCTTGTCTTACAACTGGCTGTCCTGCCCAACATGTGGCTTTCGTTACAAAAACCCCGCTCTCCTAGCAGGAGCCCCCTTCATCTCCGCGAAGGAACACAGAGGAACGACGGAAAGGGGCTTTCCAAGATGAGCAGCAAAGTGGCTTCCTCTTTCAAAGGGCCGTGGATGTACATGGCTCACGGATTCCTGTGTTCGCTGTGAGATAGTGCAGCACCTGGAGAGGCCAGACAGGAAGAAAGGACAAGCGACGGGAAGAGAGAGATGAGACGCCGCTTAGATGCGATGCCAGGGACGGGACCGGCAGCGTGCTCAGATTTCACTTGTCTGTTGTGTGAAATTGTGGTTTCAAATGCTAACAATCTGACTGCCTCCCCAACCTTATCCCTTTCATCCTGCACTCATCATCCTCGTATCGTGAAGCGCGTGGATTAGCATTTTCACAAAAGCATGCTGCACAGAGATGAATTCCGCTCTCACCTGTGGCTTTTGACAAAATCCCCTTCCTGGGAAAAATCTACAGACTTCTACTTTTGTTTGAGCTCTTTCTTTTTTTTAAAACGTCTCTCTTTCGCCCCGATCCAAATGTAAAACAGCAAAGTAATGTGTTTATATCACATAGAAAAAGACAAAGGAAACGTCTTTGCTCTCAAAGCTTGGGACAGGGTGTAAAACAAAGGGCCTTTGGTGATTGACACACGCAGAGAGTCCCCCGCCAATCTTGCGGACAATCCATTTCCTCAAGCCAAAGTGTTCTCTTTGTGTGTTGAATATGTTTTAGAACATGCCGGCCATTGATTGACATGGGCGCAGGGGCTGGTAAAACATTACTGTGGTGTGAAGCAAACAACGGTCCATCTGTCACTCTGCCTCAGATGTTTGGCCTGAGGGCTATACTGTTATAATAGTGGTACAAAAATCTGGACATTCTCTCTTTCTCGCTCTC
Source organism: Scophthalmus maximus (assembly GCF_022379125.1). Classification (NCBI taxonomy): domain Eukaryota; kingdom Metazoa; phylum Chordata; class Actinopteri; order Pleuronectiformes; family Scophthalmidae; genus Scophthalmus; species Scophthalmus maximus. The sequence continues at coordinate 7,688,060 of NC_061515.1, forward strand.
CTCTCTTACCCCCTTCACTCATTCTAGCCACTGTAAAATAATTGTGCTCATTTGTATTTGCTTTATCATCTGTCAATTGTCAGTTCTCCACACCGATCTGCTGTATGTCCTCATGCCTGTCCTATCTGTCTCTCTTATGTTTCAGCGAGACAGTTGCTCTTCAAATTTCCTACATGGCAAGTTTATGTGCTGATCTTGCAGTGCAAGTGCAAGAAGCTGTTTCAGTTTTGAATCTGAGCTCAAAGGTGCAACGACAGTGATGACAGTCACCCGAGATGCGATAGTCAGTCATTCGTATGTCCCCTTATAAGTGAAACTGCACCTTATTTTCCAACTACTGTAGGAAGATACAAATGAAGTAAACAAGGCTACGTTCAATGACGATCACCAAAGAAAACCACATTAAAAACCATTTTAGGTTATTCAGTATGCTACATATGGCTTTTGAGTAAATACTATGGAAACAAAAAAAGATAATGACATTTATACTTGTTTAGGATATTGAGAGTTCCCCCCCCTTCTCTTCAAACAGTTGGAAGGCATGGCAGTGACACCCAGTGTGAGTCACCACCTTACACCTTTTTTGTTGAAAATGAAAACAGAAAAAAAAATGCTGTCTATATAAAATGTCCTGATACTTGTGTATTTCCAAAATGTCATATGGATTGATTCAACACTGGCATTACAATTTTAATCAGCGGTGTAGAACCAGGTGTTAAAACGCATGCGGCAGCCCTCCAGGCCATAAGAAATTGGACAAGGCAGCAGGAAATTGTGTCTCCTCCAGAAACAAGTGTTTTGTGATTGTTTACCCCATGTCTTTAAATTGCATTTCTTCCTTTTTAATTTAAGCACCTCAGCTATGGGATTGGATGGGGGAGAAAAAGAGTAAGGGAAGGGGGCGAAGGAGGAGCGTGGGGGAACCTTTTCCACTATATCTTTTTTTCTATCCACCCACTCTCCAGTATTAACCCCTGTCTGATGTGATTCCTGTCAAATGCAAATGTCACGACCTGATATGGTCAGCCCACAGGGCACTTTGACGACATGCTCCGCAACCAAATTAAAACTAGAAGTTGAATGGTGTGTGTGTGTGTGTGTGTGTGTGTGTGTGTGTGTGTGTGTGTGTGTGTGTGTGTGTGTGTGTGTGTGTGCCTGCAAACTATGTATGCTACAATTGTGCACATGTGTATGTTTGACTCGTTGATCTTGACATAGTTGCAATTACAAAAACACAAGCAAAACATGATTGCTGCGAGGACAGGGAGAAATCAAGTGTGATAATAAAGCCTCCAAAATACAACTTTGTTCACAGTATGCTTGAGCATTCGAATGGAGAATTGCTGTGCACGCACAATTCAGCTTATAAACTATAAAGCTCTTATTTTTATCAAACATGTTTTCTTTGACTACAAAAAACTTTTCTTTCCAAAAGGTTATGGCTTTGATTTGAAGGTGTCCGACTGAACTTCATACATACACTATAATGGTAAATGGACTGTATTTATATAGCGCTTTTCTAGTCATAAAGACCACTCAAAGCGCTTCACAGGAAAGTCACATTCACCCATTCACACACACATACAGCGCTGCTATTTACCACGCATTTTTCTGTCACATTCATACTCATTCATGCACTGTCGGAAGAGCCGTCAGAGGCAAGTTAGGGTTAAGTGTCTTGCCCAAGGACACAACGGCATGTGTACTGGCGTGAGTTGGGATCAAACCGCTAACCTTCGGGTTGGTGGACAAACGGCTCTACGTCCTGAGCCACAGCCGCCCTGAGAATTTCATCACATGTACAGTGACAATGTACAGATAAAAATAAATAATCATTTGTGGGCAACTAGGCTTTTGTGTTCTGTTCAAAACTGATCTATTAAAAGCTTTACAGTAAAATAAATTAGTTTCTTCCTATTGCAATTGCGAATTTTAATCAAAGCCTGTTTTAAACACATCAAGTTTTTTATTTTTTAATCTCTCAAATGTTATAAACTACTCGCAATAACATTTGTTGTGGTGTAAGAGTCAATAACTATCATGATATGATGGAGAACAACAGTACTTTAGAAAAAATAACAGATAAAGATGACTAAGAATGACAAGAATGGGAAATTGGAAATTGTCTCTCTCTCTCGCCAAATCCGACACTACTCAACTGTTATTATTATTATAATTATTATTATTATTACTACTACTATTATTATTATTATTATTAATAGGGCCTGAGCCACTGACAAGCATTATCAGGCCAGGAGCTATTGTAATTGTAGGGATTATTATGATCATGACCCTGTTATTTATCATCAGCATTAAATATATTGTTATTCATATATCAATAATAATAATGATAATAATAATAAGAAGAAGAAGAATAGCAGCAACATCATTACAACAATAAGTGTCAGTCTCTGTCTTTATAAGAACCAGTCTGACAATGCTCATTACAATGGTTACACAACTGTTCCTGGTTTCTCTCTCTTCTCTCCCTTTATTTCCACCCTTCTCTCCTCTCTACCCTATTTCTCTCCTCCCACCCCAACTGGCCGGGAAGATGCCATCCACAACTGAGTTAGGTTCTGATAGAAATTACTTCCTTTTCAAAGGGAGCGTTTTGTTATGTCAATCTAATCATTCTCGATCACAGTATTACCATGCCGTGCATGTAAATCCGCAGATAAATTATGCGCCATAAATGCAGTAAGTTTATCTATAAGGCACATTCCAGCCATCTTTACTGTGCAATTAATGTTATTAATAATACTTATATAATAATAATTTAGCCATTATCCCTTATTATTCATTATTCATATTCCTTGAGAAGTCCATATCCTATTGGCTACAGTTGCTAAAAAGAAGCAGTACCTGCTTTACTTGCAAAAATGTACTGTAGATGCATTATATGGTGCATATGAAGTGTACCTGTAGCTCTGTGTGTGTGTGCATGTACATGTAAGCACAAGTGATTGAGAGGGTTTAACGTTCCAGGTAAAGCTCCTGTGATTGTACTGAGAGTACTGAGAGACTTTTACCACTAGATGGAGGCAAATATTCAGTCATGAACAGCTTTAAATCGAGATTATATGCACATAATTAAATGTAAGTAATATAACAAACTGTATCAGGCTTCTGTACAAGGATGAAAATATCTATATATACACACTATAGGTAGTAAACTATTTTTTTTAATTTAAATTGGATTAAAGCCATAGTGCTGTATGTAATTCATACTTTCCTTTTTCTTTAGAAGAAGAAGATCAAAGTCAAGTGCTCTAACATCTGGACTTACTCATTCCTCTTTTATAAGTTTATTTTATTTGGGTCATCATTGAGTGAAAAAATAGTGGTATATTTACACCCCACCTAGCAATGCATTAATGACACAAGTTAGTTCTCTACAATTATATTTAAATCATCTATAAACAAAAGGTAGTCTATGGTTGAAATGTTTATGATGTCATGACATCTCTGGCTGTTATGAATCATTTCATAGAACCAATGATCGCACTCAAAGCAATACACCCACTCAATGGTGTGTGTGTGTGTGTGCATACCCACACAGAAGACACACACAGCCCTTGTGGCCCATATGCTACATTTTCCAATAAAAAAAAACCTGACCCTTATAACTCCCACTCTTTGCGTAGATGAATCCATCAGTTATAGTCTGCTAATAATACTATGTATATATATATGTTTAACGTTTCTTATTGTTCTAAGGAAAGCAGGCGGTACTGCCTCCTCATCGCCGGCCGTACATGCTGGAATACCCATGATTAATTGGACAGAATATTGATGAAAATATCAATGAAACAATATAACTAATGCAGAGATGGAGCTGGGTAATTAAAACATAGTGCCGTTTCCGAACGACACCGTTTTCAGCTGGTTGCATAAAGATGGGAGAGAAGGTGGCTGCAGGTCAGTCAACAGCTGTCTCTCCATTTCTTTGGTAGACATTTGTATTTACATACTTTGCTTTTGTGCACGCAAGCCCTACGTCCCCACCACTATCTATAACCGCATATTGTTGTTGTTCCTGTTTTAAATTTCTCAAATGAATTGGGCCTGTAATGACAGCCTCTTGCTATGTTTCAGAAATGAATGGCAGAGATACAGTTAACTTCATGTGCTATGTTTCAGCACTTTTCATTAACAGTCTTTTACATTTTCAGCAACATACAATTCTTTGTTCAAGTAGTGTGTAATTATCTCTTCCATTAAAGAATTAGGCTACATTTCCCTCACAAGAATTTGAAACGATATGGGTTATGTGAGGACAACAAAATCCAATACAAATGATCTCATAATGGGTTAAGGCAAATAGAGAATTAAAGAAATGTATAATTTCCCTTGCATTTACCGGGGGATGCACATTTTAGATGTGTGCTTATTTTTCTTTAAGCTCAATATCTTGCAATGAGTCACAGTTCAAAGATTTTAAAATTCAGCAATTCGGCATTGGATTATGGTAAAGATGACAAGAACCATGAGTGAATCATAGATGTATTAAAATACAAAAAAGGATGGGATGCTGGGTCTGCTGTTGTGAATTATCATACATTCAGACCTACATCTATTAATTTTACCACAGTCCAGCCCTGCAATGGATGTTTTGAAGCTTATAGTTCAGTTGAGGTTACGATAATAGGTGAGGTTTAGTTCAAACTATTAAAAAAAAAAACTCAATCAAACAGCAATAAAGGTCTCAAAATGTTTAAAATAAGCTTCAGAAAAATGTTTACTTTGTTGGTTGGCATAAGTCTTGGTTTGCACTTGCAGTGGGCAAAACCGTTTTATTGTTGGAATGCTGAATGCTGATTTTAATTGTCTGTGATTTGTATGTTTTTGTGAAAGCACTTTGTGAAGCTACTTCTAAAAGGTGCTATATAAATACAATTATGATATTATTATTATTATTATTATTATTATTATTATTATTATATTCTGCCCATGCCCACCTCGGACAGGCAGTAGGAAGAAGAAAAAAAAACATTGCAAATCTCTGCTGCAAATGTCAAATGACCATCATCTGCTGACCAGTTGTGCAGGCAGCATCACACTGTGGCGTTATAAAATTGGGGGGTCCCGCGCATGCGCACATGTCAGAGGAGAGGAGTCGTGGCGCCGTTAGCATCCGGAGCTAACACACTGGGAGCACGGTGCGGAGGAGGAACGCGTCCTGCTGCACACGGGAGGCAGAACAGATAGCAACGACTTCAAACACACAACCCCCCCCCCTCCCCCCAGCTAATCCTTGAGCTAACCATTATCCCTCCGTGCTGTCCGGGACAGGAAGATAACGATAAATACCCCTGCACTGCCACCTCAATTAGCACGACGGCGCAAGACAGATAACGTGTGTGGGGGGCGGGGGGGGGGAGAGAGAGAAACTGCGCTTTTGCCTGGAGAGTCTTCCCTTTTCCCCAGGCGTTGGCCAAAGCATTCGCCTTCGAAACATTGTGAGGAAATTCGTCTCTGCGGGCTCGAGCGACGCCTGCTCCGTCGTGAGGAAAAATGCGGCTGCCGACGAAGAGACTGTGCGCGGCGGAAGGAGACGGCAAGAAGATGGACCAAGCGCCGCCGATCAGGAACCCGTTCGTGCACGTGCTGAAATTCACCCCTCTGGAAAAGGCAAAGGTACGAATGACTTACTGTTTAGTTGTGTGTAGAGTAATGGCACCGTAGAGAGTCTGTCACCGTCGTTTAACTTGGCAGCCCCCCCCCCCCCTCTCTCCACTCCCCACTGATTGCATGCAGCCCAGCAGCTGAGCTAGTGTTAGCTAGCTAGCGTGCTAGCATTAGCTACATACATGTTGCTGTCTGCCTGCACAAGGTTCTAAGAGTCCATTGTTTCTTTTATTTATTTTTTGGGGCAGGCACCAGTCGTGGTATATTCCCCACACACGAGTGTACATTGTGGGGGGGGGGAAACAAAACCAAGACGAGCCACCGAAATGAAATGCAGTTACTTGAGCATGGCCGCCTCTTTGAGGGAGGGCCTAGCTTGTTGCTCCTCCACTGTTACCATAGTTATTGCGGTGTCGTCTCTTCTTCTTTTTTCTTTTTTTTTTAAATCAGCGACGCATGTCTCTGCGGGAACAGTGGCGTTCAGTTTAATACATGGGTGCTGTTCTCTTGCTTCCCTTGCTCAATTTCTTGCATTTTTTTTGGGGGGGGGGGGCTACAATGGTGCGTCCCCTCCTAATTCAGCAGCCAACACGTGTGGATGTGAAGGGAATGGGAAAAATGACAGTCATGTTCAGCGCGCCCCCCCCCCCCCCCCCCATCCCCCATCTGCAGCCCAGATAGACCCTCTTCCCCCCAAACAGCTGTTAAAGTTTAGAATAGACCAGTCACCTGGCTCCATTTTTTTTACAGAGCAGACATGTGGCCCAGTTACCCGCCATTGCCATTCATGATCAGATTGACGGCTTTCAGGGTTACCTGTAAATGGTGTTCACATTGCAAGGCTACTTCCAGCCTGCAGCCATGGGCTTTGTATATGAGCTTCAATTGTCAGAAACTATATAATTGGGATACATTAAAAGACGGGTGTAAAAAGGGTTTTCTTAAGCTGATTGATTGTGCACTCGTGCCAAATGTTGCAATATGAGATTTGCATTGTGCACAGGTGTAGGAAACCTACGCCCATGTTATGCTGCGTTCCAGTTTACCTCGGAAGTCGGGTAATGATTTTTTTCCGACTCACAGGGACGTTCCATTTGCAATTTCCGACTCGGAGGAAGTAATCCCGAGTTCCGAGATCATACTGGAACGATAAACCCGACTCCAGACATCAGAGGTAAACTGGAACGCAACATTAGACCCATGTCTGACTTTGGAAACACATGTGGGCCCTTGTAGTTCGCCTCATTTGACCTTAGAGAACGGCTTACATAGTTAAGTAAGTGTGTCTGAATTAACCCTGAGCCATGAGCTGGCAAGAATCTGCACAATGATGAGTATCCTGGCTGGTTCATACTTCAGAGACGTGATGATTTGCGACAGCTGTTTTCCCATTTTGTGTGGCTCAAGAAGGGTTAAGATATGTCCCTGCTGAATGCTATATACTACTTTAAATTGTGTGGTACATTCTTACCTGGATAAAAAGACAAAGAGGTTGCAGGCCACTGATTGATATCCAGCGGTAAATATATTATTACCTACGAGAACAAAGCGGTAAAGCATGTTCCTTTCTTGGCAATTGGCTATTACCTGCCACAATGGTTACAGTCTAGATTACAACATAGCATGCACTGTGTTTGTATTAGTAAACAGCGTGGAACTGGGACACAGCTGTGAGGTATTTTCAGTAGCAGACTTCAGTATAATGGGAGAACCTCAGTTTTGTGAATGCGACTGATCTGGCATAGCAGGTATGAGAGACTATCTTGTTACAAAAGTATTAATGTGACCAAGGAGCGCTTCACACATATTTTCTTTCCACCTGGCATTTCTGAAGGTGGTTGATTTTTTTTCTAACAAAACAAAGTCAACAGGGCAATAAATGGAGCTCATTTCTTTAGGCTAATCCCACAACCTACTGCTCATTTCATAACCTTGTGCTTATATGTGCAGAATGTTTAACTTTGACCATTGGGTCAAAAGTAGATGGTGAGATCCCTCATTTTAATATACAATGACATGGTGTTGACATGTATAAATGTGTTTAAACATTACATAACAGAAGTCATAGTAGCCAGGCACTTAAAACCAGTTTCTTGTATACACTTGAGTGCTGAACTAAAAGTGGGTCATGGAACGATGGAAAATGGTTTCCTTTTTGTTCTGTTTTATCTAGGAACAACAGCATGTTAAACACTGGTCGTGCTTTCACATCCACAGCGACATGAGATTTTGCATTGTGTTAGACCATTGACTGTAAATGTAGGTTGAAGGCCTGGAAGCTCACCGGCTGTAACTTATGCCCAAAACATTGGTTTATCCGGGGAGAAATGCAGAAACTCATTAGTAGGCTCCACTGTAATTCAGTAGCATGACCCTTGAATCCACATAAAGATTTGCTTGCAATTTTGCACATTGATGATCTAATTAATTGATCTACAGAGACTGGCGTAGTCAATAACTGGAAATATTTTGCAGTGTTTTTGCTGGTTATTTGCAAGTATCGAAAAAGCATTCCCATCCTTAAATTACCGTAAACCCTAAAAGTGTTTAAGGGAAAGCTTCTAATGTTAATTTAATTTCCAGTTTAGCTTTAACAAGCCTAATTTACATTCCTGTGTGGTTAATTGAGGAAACCCAATAAAGACCTAAATCTGGTTTCATCCTGCCAAGCAACAATGAGTCAATAGCTTATTCCCACAGCATATAGATCAGTTCTTCTGTGGATTGGCCTCTGAATTGTGCTTCTGACTACAAGAGTAGTTATATTCACCAGAGAGATTTTGAAGGGGCTGTTTTTCTCAGTTTAACGTCCTTGCTTTAAAAGGTTCGATAACTTTGAGTCAAATGTCAGGGAAGTGAAGTATCGCCTCCCGTTGAGCCTAGGGGTTGTAGTTCAAGTAAAGCCTATAAGATCTCCACTATAAACTTGTCTTTCCTGCACAGATTTTTGTCTACAAAACACTAATGTATGATCTGCTTATTACTTTTTTATTGACCATAATAGAGATTTTTTCCGTTGTGCTATTACTGTTTTTGCTTTCAAAATTTGTCATTTTTTTTAAGTATTAGATTTGTCTACATGTCCACTTACACACAGAACAACCTTACCAATAAGTTGTTACGGTGCTTCAAACGCACTGCTGCAGTTTCTCATTGTTCAGGCTTACAACTCTGTGCAACATCTGCACTTTGAAAAACAGGAAGCTCATATGTGTCTACTATCAATAAAAGAGCTGCAGGCTCTCTTTTGGTTTTGCATGTTTTGCTTTATTTAGCACAATGGTCTTTTTAAGTAAGTAATTGGTCGAGAAGGTTAAACCCTGAGGTTAAGCATGCTTTGTTACCATGGGTGTTTGTTTGTCACTGAACACAGCACACATAGACCTATAGATATGATTACACTTTATAGTAACAGTTAAAGTAAAGAAGTGGCTATTGGCTGCATGATGGGCCACGCTCTTTGAAAAGCATTGCTGACGGTGGGTCAACAGTGGTTTCAGAATTAACGCCGCCATTGAACCCAACATTTAGCTGCACATCAAACAAGCAGTCTTGTATTATCATTCTAGGGTCGCAATTCAGCAGGATAGAGAACTTAACAACAGACCTGTAACATCTGGTTCACAGTTGACTCCAGTAGTTGCTCTGCATGCGTAGAGCTGGCTTCATTTCAGCACATCCTGTTTTAGTGTAGCCTGTGAGTTTGATTGAGTCCATTCTGTACATTATTTACAATATATTTTCAATGTTAGCCCTACGTTGGCAGCTACTGTACAAAGGTAAGTAACCTCTCTGCTTTTGCGGCTTTGCCTGTATTTCAATTCTAGGTGACATTCATGCATTCTCATGCGTTGGTTCTGAATAAATCTTTTAACAGATGCATTATCCAAAGGCTCTCAAACATTCATGGGGAGACCTGTTTTATTATAGAAAAAAAATGTGTACCAGTAGTTAGTGCAGTGTTATTTGTTCTTTCTTATGCAAAAGGGCAGCCTCGAATTTGTATAAAATAAGAACTATGTGTGGTAGGAGTACATAACTCATGTATCTTAAGAGGATCTTGGGAAAGTAAATAGTTTGGAGGTCTGTGGAAAGAAACTTGCACCATGTGTTACTGTGAAAACAGTGGTAGCTCTGTTTAATTTCCTCATCACATCCTAATGTTATTTCTCAGGCCAGGGTTATGTTTTGGGGAAAACCAACTACCCTTCAGCCAAACATAAATTAGTTTGGTGCTCATCGTTTGTCGGTAACAAGCAGACTTTCGGTTACATAAAATATAAATTGACTACTGTAAGACAAAAACTGTCTGCAGATAGCGCAGGCAGACTTCATACTCCCCTGTAGTGGTTGTTATCAAGACCAATATTGACAGTAGATAAGCAGTGCTATCAGAGAGTCATAAAAAGTGCTTAAGTAAACAGTCAGCAACCATTTAACTCAAACGATGAAGTTCGAGGTTTAATTTAGAGCTTTCAAGAATGAGGATCATGTCTTATATGAAACATTTACATGATTGTGCTTGTGAAGTCTATAACAAAATATTGAATGTATCCATCTATAGATGTAACACACAGCTTGGCATGTCGTATTGCTGAACTGCTGCTGGTAGCTGTGTACAGAGGCCATGCTGCAGATCTGCTGCCCTTGTATAATGTATAGGACACGTGTATATAAGGGAAAGCCTAGTGCAGCATCTCTATGTGGTAGAAGTTGAACTACACACTCTCTTTCTTTATTTTCTCTTTACAACAGTTAATACTCCATCTCAGCTGTTCATAGACGAAGTCTGTGTTGTTTCCTGAGGTTCTTTGTTTCGCTTTCTTAAAGATGTAACAAAAAGCTTTTGCTTCTTAAAGTGCGACACCTGACTCAAATTCCAAAATGTCATGTTTATTTGTGGAGTTAACTTTAGTTATTTTGGGAAACTTTTTTGTCTTCTTTGTAAAGACATTCCAAAAGCATTAATTGTGAGACTATTACTTAGATATTTTTCTGTCCGACCGTGAGACATATTTTTGTTTAAACAAGACCTTAAATAAAAAGTCAAAGTTGGTATCAATTGCGGTGAGTATATGTGCCCCCCCAAAAACCCCTGTGGATCAAAAACTACACTGTTTTCTGCTATTATTCACGCAATGCAATGATTTAGGAGGTGTTATTGACGAAGCAAAATGATGACTGGCTTGTGTCCAAAAATCTTAATTAACTGCTCACTATTGAGCGACTATTTTACGGTTCAATGCGTGAATGATGGAGTTGTGATGGCTGACAACTGTTGTTTTCATCTGGATTTGTTTCTCTAACCTTTTATTTCTCTTTTACTCAATTTCCTTACAGATTGCATTAATGACAGTCACACTCTTCCCCGTCCGTCTGCTCATAGCTGCATTCATGATGCTTCTGGCTTGGCCTTTTGCATTCCTGGCCTCAGTAGGGCGCTCCGAGACCGTCGTCGAACCCCAGTGCCTCTGGAGGAGGTGGGTGCTCCACATGCAAATGTGTTTCTGTTTGTTAAAAGTTGATGTAGAACGTGTCTACAGTTTGTCCCCATCTACGTTTTTAATGAAAACACATATGATACACAATCTTGTTTCCAGACTGGTGGACATAATTCTGAAGATCATCATGCGGGTCATGTGGTTTGCGGGAGGTTTCCATTGGATTACTGTGAAAGGTCAAAGGGCATTGCCTGCAGAAGCACCCATCCTCACCCTGGCACCCCACTCTTCTTACTTTGATGCCATCCCAGTCACAATGTCAATGGCCTCGATTGTCATGAAGGCTGAGAGCAAGGATATACCTCTCTGGGGCAGTAAGTAACACTTCCTCTATGACTATGACCTATGTTGTATGGGAGGGAACGAATAATATAACGATTCCGATCTGAGCATACTGACAATATTACAAAATCTATTTGACCGCAGGACAGAATCTCTATGCATTGGCTCATTTATTACCAAGACTTTATTACAGCCACATGTGGGTTCCACTGCAGTAATGTGCTCTGAGGCAGGCAAAGGGCAGGCCACAACAACTCTCCTTCGATTTTACTATAGTATCAGCAAATAAGAGAAGATTGCACAATCAACTGCTTAGTGGTAAACCAGAAAATGTTTTCACACATAAAAATACACTTTCTTTGTCGCAGCAGAAGTTATTTCCAAGAGGAAGACCTTCAATTTGTCAGTTCTGTCTCAGCAAGTTTATTCTTAAAGACATGTATGATTCTTGTTTTTTTAACCATCACTTCTATAGTGGTGTTGCTGATGACATTGCCATACTCATTAAACTCCCCATCACACGACAAAACAAATCCGATGTTTTTTGGAAAAGTAATAACTAACAACGTCCTTAAAATCCTCTGGTCTATATATGGATTTAAAATAAACAACAGATTTAAGCTTATCTTATCATACACACTGTAACTTCCAGCAATGAACACAAATCCAGAATTCCAGGACATTACTGACAAAATGGTTTGCTGGCCCAACAGCCCCAATTTTTAACCTGAACCAGAAATGTGTGGAAAGGAAGTTAGTTTCCTAATGTCAGTTAAGTGGAAAACTTGAGGGCTGAAAACCTACCAGTGATGGATCCAACCCAAGCAGCAGGACCTTTAGAAAGCTATCTGCAATTAAGTCCAGTAGGTATTGCTCAGCAGCACATGTGTACACATACCAGTGAAATAGCAGATCCTACTAACCAGCCTGCAAGTTCATTTATGTTTCAAGTTTCCAATTTAAGCATTTGTTCTAATTCCCAGGAAAAGAGTAAGGCCTTGGTTTATGTTATCACAGCCTTCCTTTTGTCCTCCTCTCGTTCTGCCTACCAAGTCAGTAATCAGCCAATTTTCTCTTCAGCTCCTGTCGGAGTAAATATTTCCAAATTACTGCAGACATGCTTGCTTGTATTTCAGGATTGAAAGCAGATTTGAACACAATAACAAACTGATGTTCTTAGGACCATAAACAATAAATATATTTTTATTATGTAAGGATTCATTTTTTTTGATTAGCATTTATCTGCTGGGTCTGCTGACCATTAATGTCTCTGTCCAGTTTTAGCTTGGCTTGTCCCTTTGGCCTTGCAGAAGGAACCAGGCACCGATGCCTGGCTAAGCAAGTGGAATCCAGAATAGGCATTAAGAGCTGATCAGCCACAGTGACGTGTGCAGCGTCTCTCAGGGTACTGGCTAGAGCCATAATCCCTTCCTGTAGGCAGACAGCTCACAGTTGGAATCAGTTTCTTCTGCTCGTGGTCTAACCCTCTCCTTTCTTCATCTTCTGTTATGCTCACTCTCTTCAACTTTTTGTCTCTTTCTTTTATCCTCTCTGCCACAGGGCTCCCAGAAACATTGCTCTTGCTAATATTTCTATGGCTTGATGAAGATGAGATGTAGAGTACAGTCACTTTTCCCTTTTTATTCCATTCTACATTATTTCCTTTGTAGGTCAGCTAATCTAATCAGGCCTCAAATTGCTAGAAAATAGATGCTCTCAATGTTTGACCTGCATATTATACACGATGCAAACATTGACCTGAGTTCTCTTTTAATACTGCATCAACTTTTTGTTCATTACACTATTTTGAGGAGTTTCTCAGTCTGACACAATGAAGTGTCTTTGCTGTGGGAAATGAAATTGACATGTGGTGTCTCTTCAGTGTGAGAACTTTTGCAGTCTCTTTGAAAATGTGGAAGTTTTGCTGTGGTTAGTGGCCAATTGTGTGTGTTTATGTTCTTAGCAGTCATGGTGTGACTAAATGTGTTCCATTGCACATCTCTAGTAAAAAAAAAATGCACAAAGCTTCTCATCTACAGTTCTCATTTAGCTGCATTTTCATGAGCACGTTTAGCGATTGGTGTGGATTTTGTCAGTTGGTGCTCGGCCATTTTTTTTATTGGAGGGTGACTGTATGTGTCAACACCAGTGCTGTCTAAAATCTTGACAGGAGTGTCTTGGTGGTAGTTTCTGAAACTTCTTCCTTCCTTATTTCGAGCCTGAAATAAAAAAAGGAAAACCAGACCCTTTTTTGCATTTGTGATCAACATGTGAGACTCACCTGTCTCATGCAACCAACATTAAGGAAAACATAATAATAATATAGCATGTATACGTTTAGGTTGGCTGTTTAAATCTGCTTCTAATCTCTGCATGAAGAATGAAACAGCTAGTAAACAAGGCCCATAAACTCTATTGGTGTAATAATGATCTGTAAGTATTACTGGATACTGTTATGCGCTCATCAATGGTAGGATATCTTGGAGAACAGGGTTTATTTTTTATTTAGCAGTGGTTCATTGTTTTATAAATGTGACATCAACTCAGGAATCTCTGAGTACAACTAAATTTTTCCACTCTTCACCACTGTTGTGATTGAAGTTAAGTGCTTTGTTAAAGGACGCGGTCTGAGTGGTTGTTGATGTAAAGAGGAGCTTTGCTCTTTTCCTGGCTGGTATTTCTTAGCCAATACAGTAAAGTGTTTGTGCAACTGAACTTATCAGATAACCTAATAGTTAGGATCTAAATAGTTAGTGTAGAAATATTTTAGTGTGTGTGTGTGTGTGTGTGTGTGTGTGTGTGTGTGTGTGTGTGTGTGTGTGTGTGTGTGTGTGTGTGTGTGTGTGTGTGTGTGTGTGTGTGTGTGTGTGTGTGTGTGTGTGTGTGTGTGTGTGTGTGTGTGTGTGTGTGTGTGTGTGTGTGTGTGTGTGGATCTGACTGGGTTCAAATTATTGTTTAACATCTGTCATTCAATTCTAACTGGAATTTGCATTTTTTGTTTCAAGCTTTGATCAAGTTCATCAGGCCAGTGTTCGTGTCACGGTCAGACCAGGACTCCAGAAAGAAGACTGTGGAGGAAATCAAACGCAGAGCCCGCTCTGGAGGGGAATGGCCTCCGGTAAGTGATTGGAAGCCTCTCACACACACACACGCACACGCACACACAAGTTGTTTGCGAAAGAGAGGACAGAAATCATGTAAGAAACACCGAAGCCATAAATTCCCTGTAGATATATTTGATGTACTTGTGTAAACACCATACACAAAGCTTTTTATGTAAAATATGTACAAAACCAGGTTTCCACCCGTTTTATTTCCAAATGTGGAGATTGCTGAAAAAGTCTATGCAACACTTACTGTTTCATATTCATTTTTTTTCTGTCAATATGCAAACCATTCCCCTCTCTTTCCTACAGATAATGATTTTTCCAGAGGGAACGTGCACCAATAGATCCTGCCTAATCACCTTTAAGCCAGGTAACTCGTCTACTGTCTCTTCTCTCCTCATTCAGCAATTTTTGTGGAATTATGATTTGAAAGTTAATTACCTAAGTTCCCCTTTTAACCGTAATTTTCCATAAAATGAAGATCTCTAGTATACACATGAAATGGGTATGAACTAGTTTGTTTTTTTTACGTTTAGCCAATGGTGAATTTTAATTATTGGATGTCAAGTCGGGATTCATTTTTCTCAACCCACTTTATTGTTTATACAGACGTGTCAAATTAAAATAAATCATTCTTGTCTTATTTACTCTCATAGGGGCCTTCATCCCAGCTGTACCTGTGCAGCCTGTGGTGATTCGTTACCCTAATAAACTGGTAAGATTGTTTTAGGACATGTTGGCAACACATTTCAATGGCACACCTATTTGAGAAATATCTGATTCACATTTTTGTTTTTTTTATATAACAAGTTAAATAATCTGTTTAGTAATCTGTTGGTTATTGACCATTTGTAATATTAAGTAGATGGGGATTAGAATGTGTGTGACTCCCAATCTTACTTATTCACAGGTTAACTGTTTGACAAATTACAGATGTGATCAGTCCCACTCGGGTTTCCTTTAGACATCAATTACTGGCCCAACATCTGCTCATTGATAACCTTCAGCAGTCTTGTGTACTCTGGTCTTACTTTGGCGGGTAGTGATCTCTGATCTCCTCTCTTTTTGCCTCTCTTGCTTTATTCGCTGATATCTGCTGCTGTTAAACTCCCATTGATACAAACCAAGACTTTCAGAGCACTATGATTATTATAAAGCGGTTATCTAAGCTGTATCAACATACCAGAGGTGCAACTGATGGAAATTAATGTATTTTAATTTCAGTCTGTTTAATACTTTATTGTCATTTTGTGTTCTTAACAGGACACAATCACATGGACATGGCAAGGACCTGGAGCGTAAGTCCACAATTTCTTCATTTCAAATATGAAATTAACATGTGCTGTTCATCAGATTAGGCTTGATGTTAAGACAGTAGATAAATGAAACCTTGTACAATGTCAAATATTCAACTTAAAGAAAAGAAACTTGCAAACATTTAGTATTATTACTCTTAGAAGACTGTCATGTTTGATTCGGCTTCCATCATTATGGTGTTTCTCTAGAAGCCTTTGTCTTTCTTCCTAATATCTTCCTAAATGTCTAAAACACACACATAATTTGCTCCATTCTCTTTGTGTCTGTATATGTTTATTGTTGTTGATGGTGTCCTTTTATTGTCCAGGTTTGAAATCTTGTGGCTGACACTCTGCCAGCTGCATAACGAGTTTGTGATTGAAGTAAGCATAAACGCATCTCTCCACACTGCATGCATTAATGTGAATATCGATCATGTCCTGTTTACCCATGATGATCTCTGCAAATGAATTCCAAATGAACAAAAGAATGGCGGGCATTTATTGTAATTAAGTCTATTCTATATTTCTTGAATACATTGCGCTTTATATGTATGCCCCCATCTCTTTACCTCAGCAGTAGTCTCATATTTTCCTTATTCCTGTGTTTATTAATTTGTAGTTTAGAAAACCATTACACATACATTTCTTCTCACTCCACAGTTTCTTCCCATCTACACACCCTCAGAGGAGGAAAAAAGGAACCCTGCTCTGTTTGCTATTAATGTGAGACGCATCATGGCAAAGTAAGTTGAATGTGTTGTTTGTGTAGGCAGTTCATCCTTTGAATATATAACAGACAAGTCTTTTGAGTTATTTATTGATACCTGATTTATTTTATTAACAATATAGCAAGTAATTCAGCATAGAAAACTGTACACCCCTATCGATATCAATAAAATGTTGCATGATTCAAAATTGTACCATCTTAAAGTTGGGTCCCTGTTCTTGCGTATAATTAATTATTATTAACTGTTAAAACACTGAAAATACAATTCCCAAAAGACAACCTTGGTTAAAAAAAAAAGTGAGTACACTGATGATGAGCAATCAAAGCCACTTGTATTGCAAAGATTATAAAAAATACCACTACACATTACAGGTTTCTCTTTTTTGGTCTGGGTTGTTTCTAATGCAGCATTGGCTCGACAAGGAATTGTCTCAACAAGTAGGAAACCAGATTGTGAGATCTTATGAACACAGTTGCACCATTAGTTAGGGTGTTGAGAAGGAGTCGGTCACAGCGGCTGTCCTTGAAAATTAAAGCTATGCACAATTTACTATTTACCCAACCTAGCAGTGAAAAACATGAGCGAGTGCTTCTGACTTGGCACAAAGATTATCTGTGGTGTTTCGGTGACTGCTCAGACAGTGTGAAGGACATCGCATGAAATCACCATTCAAGAATAAAAGAGTTCTTGCAAAACTGCATAACACATGGTAGAGAAGCTGGATGATTATCGGCTGCAAATTCTTTGGCTGGATTAAACAAAAATAAATTTGATCCAATGGGGTCCAGCATGTTTGGTGTGGATCTGACCAGGACTGCAACAGTCATCGTGTTGATATGGGGCTGCATGAGTGCAAAAGTTGAAGGGGAGTTTACATTTATAGATGACACTATGAATATAAATTGAATACACAAATACTAAATAAATAAATGACTCCCAGTCGCAAGGAGCTTGGCAGGAGAAACATTTTCCACCATGACAACGATCCCAGACACAAAAAAAAACATTTTAATAACAAAGAGAGAACTATGATCTAAACAACTGTGTCCCTGACTTGATTCCAAGAATGTGTTTTAAAGGAGAAAGTTAATCAGAGAAAGCAAAGATCAGATGAAAGTAATCATCTGTGAATGATGGCAGAACATCCCTCCACAGATTTGTGCAAAACCAAAATATAAAAATAATAATGTAATCTCACAATTGAATAGGTGTGCTGACTTTTGTTTCAGTTGGCAGTTTAAAATGGTCTATTTAGTATATTTTTTCTTTTCTTATTTTCATATAAATTGTCTACATTCTTCTTGAGCTTTGGCTGCATATTGTTAAAATTAACATTTTAGGGATACTGACCAAAGGTGTGCTCAGTTTTGTCATAAATATTGTATGTTACTTTTGTCTCATCATGATGTTATTTTAATTCCCTTCATATTAGTGTTACATGTGTGGTTACAAACATTATCCTGCTTTTAAGTACGACACCTGAACCATTATTCACACACCGCAGTAAGTGATAATTTGGCACTTGTCTACCACGCTACCTTACTTTCATGTAAAACTATACTTATTAACTGTGTTCTCATACACCCCCGCACTCTGTGTCTCACTGCTGTGAGCCTGGGATGGGAAACTTGATGCAGATGGACATGAATTTCGTCATATCGATCACTATCATTTTGCACAGAGTGATTATTTATTGTCTCCTCTGTGCTATCTTCAGAGCCCTGGGTGTACCCATCACCGACTATTCATTTGAAGACTGCCAGCTGGCCATGGCAGAAGGCCAACTCAGACTGCCAGTCGACACCTGTCTGCTGGAGTTTGCCAAGCTCGTCAGGAGACTGGGGTGAGTCACTTAAACCTTGCAATGCAACGGACCAATCAATGAGGACCATAAGTGAGGGGCACAAGGGCGAGACAGGCAAAATACTCCCAGAATGCTGCGAGCACCCAGATGAAATATCTGGCAGGGAGTACCTTGTGTCTACTGGCTGGTCAGCTGCCTGCACAGAATGGGATCTGAAGGGGGGATACTGTGATCTTCTCCACACATGATACAGTTTCCTCTGGAACGTTCAAATAAGCAACTGGCAAAAGCATGGTGTATTACACATCTGTCTTCTCCCTCCCAGGTCTAATATTGGAGGTGGCAGTAACAAGGAACACTGTCATTGGGGAAAAAAGGGGGGTCTGGATAGAAAACTGTGTGCGGGGAAATGTAAATAGATATGGACCATGTCATACAAATATTTGTAAAATTATGTAGCCAAAGAAAATACAGGTTTAAAAAGTTGATACAAGCAAAAAAAAAAAAAAAGAACAACGTTGCCTTTTGCTGTTCTGATTGTATTGTTTTATTGGTTTTTCTCCTTGTTCACACTGTTAACATAAAGTTTCCTCCCCTCACTCGTCCAGGCTGAAACCACGGAACGCAGAGAAGGTTCTGCAGGAGTACGGGAACAGAGCCAGGAAGCTGGAGGGGCAGAAGCTGGGCTTGGACGACTTTGCCCAGTTCCTCGATGTCCCAGTTTCAGACATGTTGCTTGACATGTTCGCTCTTTTTGACGAGGTAAAGACTGAGGAGATCTTTTCACCCGTTACCTTGACGGCGCTCTTGTCTTCCTCGGTGGCCAGAACCGAATAACAGGCACTGTGGTTTGCTTCATATTGACTCTTGCATTACATTATATTTGCATTCACTGCATTCTAATCACAGCACTTTGCTTTACATCTGCTTTTTCATTCGGGGATGCAGCTCAGCACACACAGACAGTCAAGGTTTTATTGCAGCAATATAATACTTAAATGACAGTTCACTCCTCTAATATAAGTAATTGGTCTTGCTCACATGCTCCGTTTTCATCTCTCCCTGTTTTCTCTCACTTTTCCAGCATGACGATAACTCTATGGATATCAGAGAGTACGTGATAGCCTTATCTGTTGTATGCAGACCTGCCAAAACTCTGGAAACTATGAAATTAGCCTTCAAGGTATGTTCCGTTTCAAGCTTCACACTTCTCTAATCGCCAGGCAGTGTGTTTTCTGTGTTTGCTTCCGGTAAGCGTGACTTCATTGTGTTGGTTTTTCTTTTGCAAGCAGAGGTTATCATTGCATCTGAGTCACTACCGTGTTTTAATTTGAATTGTTTTATGTAATTCTAATAGTTGAGCAAGTTCTGCTACGCTAATGCTCTCAAATCTACTGAGAACAGATTGATTATTCATAATAGCTCCTATTATTTAAGGGCCTTCATTTCAAGACTGATTTCCCTGGCATTTAATCTCAAAACCCTGTCAGAGTGACATGCCAAAAGTCAAAGTCAAAAAGATGACATTTTTTTCACATGTTATCCTCTCCAGATGTTTGAGGCAGACGAGGATGGGGCCATCACAGAGATGGAGTTGGCAGTTATACTGAAGACAGCTCTAGGAGTGACTCACCTCGGCGTGTCGTGTCTATTTACTGCCATCGACTGTGATGACACGGGGAAGCTTACATTTGGTAAGAGAACAAATAAAATAAACCATCCCAGATCATTGATTGACCTAAATATCTTATTTGAATGAATCTTAGTTTCATCTTTGCTTTGTCATTGTCTTTTTTTTTCTGTCCTGTTCCGCCCTCTCATGTGATGCAGTAGATTCCAGAAACAAGGCCACTTCAGTGAAATCGGTTTCTGGGCACTTTTTTAAAATTCTGTTTCTCTGTCTCTGGTGCCCTCTTGTGGTCTTTTCCACAGACAAGTTCAGAAGCTTTGCAGAGCAGCACCCCGACTTTGCCGAGGATTACCTGCACACAGAAAACACAGGCCTCCACAGCGGCCCCTGCCACGGTCACCGGACAACGCCCAGCATGTCTTCCCTGAACCCGCGAGGCACTGCCACCACCAAAACGTCTAACGGTATCTGCCCAGACTTTAGCCCCAATGACCACCATGGCACAATAGATGGACTCCTCAAGAAACACAACTAAAATGGTGTAAAATGCTGTGGGAGAAATCATACTCCTCTCCTGGCGAGAGGGTGTTGTCTATGGGGCAAAGGGTTGTTAGTTACTTGTTAGTTAGTAACACGTCTGAATAGTAAGGGACTTCATTTCAGTAACCACAGCGACAAAAAGGAAGAAGTTTACCTTACCCCCTTTTTTTATTGGTATTGTTTCCTTGAGGTTTTTTGAGGATGTGTTCAGCCTGGCAACAGTTTATTTTGTTATAAATTTTTTCTTTCTTTTTTTCATAACAAGGATCGTTAAAATGCCAAACACTGGTTGTTTCATTTATAATGCTTGAATACTTGAAGGGCAAGCACTTGTGAAAATTCCTGGGGCAAATGATTTTTTTTTTGTTCTTCTTCTCCCTCTAACATGTGTATGACTTTGCATGTTGTTAACGAGAGGGAAGCAAGACAAAAGGAAAAAAAATAGCCCTAGTGAGTGAAGTGATCTAACTTTTTAGTGAAATCAGTGTTGGATTCTCTTTTCATTTTGTAATTTCTTTTCATTAATGGTAGCTGCCTTTTTTTTAAGTGCAAAATGCATGAGGTCATGTTATTTTGAGCACGATTGAGGATTATTTATTTTAAGAAGGGGGGCCTGAGGGTGCCAGTGACAATAGTTTGACCACTACAAGTGTCCAGCTTAAGTGGCCACATTTGAGGTGAACTCAGGTCTCTGCATGTTGGTGGTCATATTTGCTATGAGCCTGTTATAAACATACATACATATATATATATATATATATATATATATATATATATATATATATATATATATATATATATATATATATATATATATATATGTGTGTGTGTATATATATATATATATATGTGTGTGTATATATATATACAATGATATATTTAGCTCAGGGTTCAGTGACAAAAATGAAAAGTTAAACTTGTATGATGTCATCATTTTTGATGCTCACTGCATGTTTTGTTTTTTTGTTTTTTTGTTTTTTTGTTATGCCCAGTCACACAACATTCACATAAATGCCCCTGATGTTTTCTCTTTCAGGTTGGCAGATTCAAGTGTCTTTTCTTTTTTTTTATTACACAATATGGACCAAAAATGTTTTGGGGTGATTTGATGTCACCTGTTATATTTGAACTGTCCTTTTTTCAGTCGGTGTTGAAATGGCTTTAAAGGACAAAATCACAGTGCGTGTGTGACCGTTGAAAGCACATTCCGTTTAGTGGCTAAGTTGGGGTTTTTCCAAAGGCAAGGTCCAATACAACGTCCCTTTTCTTCATTACACTGGTGTACAGTACAAGATAATTGTGCTGCGTTTCAAAGCACACAATTCCTCCGTCGTTCTGAAATCCCCACCGTTCCAGTCGGTTGTGATAACTAATCATTGCGCCCCGAGTTACTTGTACAGTAAATGTGACCTTCTTGCTATATTTGTGATGTGCATGTTCTTCACTTAACAGATGCTTGTTTTTAAAAGCGATCCGAGCACCTTTGCTGTTTAATCACATTTAAGGGACCAGCCTGAAGTTGAGAAATATCCACCTGTATGAATATTTATGCCTCAAAGGTTTTATTGTAAATGATGGGTTCATTTGGCATGAAAAGATTTGTCACAAATATGACTTAATGACTTCTCAGTAAACTGACATTATTTATAATCATTCGACTGGTGGACCTCTCGTATACAGTTGAATTATAATGAAGGATGTCAAATCAGTAGGGGAACTGCTCATTTGTGGTCTTAAAATGATTGATTCTAAAAGTTACCTTGATTCACACTGGGGAAAATGTATTCAGACAAAAACTCCTCCCTGATATTTTTAAATTGTACATACAATACTTTATATCATGCCATTTTATAGGAAAATTACTGAAGGGAATTACTTCTCCTGGGCAGATGAAATGCAACAGATTAAAAACTGTTTGCAGCCGGTTGTAGTTGGGATTTTATTTCCTTTTTGTTATTTTTAAGTCATGTCAGTGAGCATCGCGTTCTCATCACGTTCAAGACCATGTGTACTGTACATGTATCCCTGTTATGGCTTTCAGTGAAGCAATATTTCCCATCTCTCTCTAGCCTTCTCAAGATATGTATGCTTTTGAAGAGTTCTGATATGTATTTTGAATATTCCAAATGCTGGACATTTTGTGAATTTTTGATATACGTACATATGAATGATTTTTATTTCCACTGCCATGACAGAGATCTGTGATCTCCTCTCCTCTGCAGATTGTATCGATGGTGAAAAATTGAGCCACATTTTTTTTCCTTCCTTTGTATAATACTGCAATTGTTTTGTGCTGTATACCTCCTACACAGTGTAAAGTTTTCTTGTTGTAATATTATTATTATTATTATTGCTGAGTTGACTGCTTAGAATCAAAATGCAGATTTCATATGGAAACCGATAGCCTTGAATCTATGGAATTTTTATGCTTAAAAAACAGAATGTATAGACAATCCTGTCACAATCAGAAGCTTCTCAAAGCGCTACTCCAGTGGACATTTTCCTAAAAAGTCACGGTTCTCAAATGTTCTTTTTATCCCGACGTTTTTTTCTTTTTTATTATTAGAGGCGTGCAGGTTGACCTCGGCAAAGTGTGAGTGTTAATGTGCGTCAGGCCTTGAGGTGATGTCTGCCGCCACATGACGGGCCGCGTCGCACAAACACTCAGAATGAACTTACAGATATAAATTAACATTTGATATGTTCAATCACAATCTTTTAGTATGGCCCCTGTTCTACTTTGTCCTTTTAAACGGTATGTGTTTGTGCTTGCACTTTAGATAATTCTTTATTTTATTTCTTAAAGAAATTGCCACCTGCTTTAAAGCATGTTTGTGGGTTACAGTATTGTTGCTCACTTCAATTAATATGAATAGTTATTGCATTCATGTATTTGCTTCGGCAATGGGAGCTTAGAAGTAATTGGGGATTCAAATAATGGAAGCTGTCCCGTATCCCCCTTTTCTTTTTTTTACTGTAACACCTGCTTCGTTTCAGGATTGTGGAAAGTTAGTAGTTTGAAAATGACTTTGTAAACGTGTAGAACTTGGCGACATTGTGCAGATTCAAACAGCTAAAAAAATGGAATGGATAAGTATTTTATGTACTCTTAGGTGATGTGAGTTTTTACAACAGGATGTTAATTTTACAATTCACCCTGTAGGTTTAAGGGAAACCCCGCTGTTTTTGTACATAGGTGGCGAATCTGATTGTGAATTACGACTGACACATGACACAATGATATGAATTGATAATGTACTGAGCCACAGTAACCCCTCATGCAGTTTTTTTTCATTAATTTATTTTATTTAAACAGAACATTCAATTTATAGGTCTAAAGGATGATACTTCATCTGCAAGTCAAATATATTCACAGTTTTGTTTCAAACAATTCCGCACTTCAGGGTTCTATGAAAAAATACTGGGTCAACGTCTTTTCACACTTGTTTTAGTTCCCTTCATTTAAAATACCTCAGTAGAGGAGAATCTCTGCTTCGACTTGACATCAGTCTGAGAAAATGTAAAACGGCAAGAGATAATGCTGTACTTATGCTACTGCTGCCTGCTTACCACAGTTTGTCCTGCAGTGAGCCTAAGACGAAAGACTTGTGTACTCTGACTGAGCGATATTGTCTTTCTGATGGCTTATTGCACGTGGACCCAAGAAACTGTACTCTCGTTCTTCCTCTGTAGCTTTACTCCCTGTCCTTTTTTGTCTATACTCTACAGGTTTTATTTTATCAATGCATTTTGATGATGAAGAGTCATTACTGCAAGCTACTTTGAATTTGTCTGTTCAGGACTGCTATGATATTACTTGTTAATGTGACTCTTGGATTGAATTAAAAACAAACATTAACGCACAGTTGTACCACTGTCACAATGGCAATTATTTGTGTGGGTTATTGTGAAAGTGTTGTATGTGAAGCTCTACCACAGTAGTACAAGATAGCATAACCATGCAATTTTTTCATAGCATGGTTATTTTACTTCATGTTGGTATTTGATCTACTTAATTCCCCATATACAGTATACCTTATATATAACATTTCCTTCCTTACTCGTGTACTACATTGCCTAAATGTCGCTCCCTTGAGGACACACGGTGAACGGGCAGTCCTCTATAGGTTTCCTCAGAGGGTTATGACCCAATATATTGTATTTTGTTGAGATTTTTCATCAATATTAGTGGATGGAACTGTCAATACATTTAAATGGGCCATCATCAAAGTTTCCTTTTACTCGGCCCTGTATTTGCTTTCATTGATTACAGGCTGATGTCTGTAGACACCCTGTCCATCAGTGGCTTGCTGGAGGCAGTTGTGTGGATTGGGTCGAATTTGACAACTTCCCGTTATTTCTAACTGAAAGTGTGTTTTGATTTTGCTTCCCTGGTTATCTTGTGTTGAAAGACGCTTTCGCATGCAGGATTCGACGAAGGCAACGTTTTTTCTTTTTTTTTTACTTGTCCGTTACCTCAGCGGTTCCTGGATGGATTGGCACACCAACGTCTTTACACGCACACATCGTGGCTCCCAGACCTTAAATGTTGCGACAGCTATCGGTTATGTTGCCGTGACATTTGATAGAGGCGTTAATGTCACCGGTGTGGTGAATTGTAACTTTGACGACCCCATTTCTATTCCTCAGTTATGACCGCGCCTGTGCATCTAGTGACATTCCCGTTATCCTCATTGGTGCTTTACACCAACTTGTGCTAATTAGCAACGGTTACCATGCTAACACTCCCTTGAACACGGCAAACACGCTGCACATATTAACACATTTCAATTGTAGCATTTAGCTCTAAGCACTGCTGTGGAACAGTTTTTTGTTTGTTTTTTTTTCTTTTAATCAAAACCTATTTTCTCTTGCAGGTTCTTATCGTATGTGACATTTTCATGTATTAATGAAAGAGACTTCATCAAGAGACCCCACTGTGTTTCCCAGCAGGTAAAAGGGGTGTTGTGTGTTTTGGGGGGCACATTTCTAATTGTCTAGACTCAGTGGTCGTGGTCATGACTCAGTATGCAAAGAATTTGTCCTCATTCTTCTTTTGTGTATTTTTTCCCTCTCTCCACATGAGTAATAGCACAAAGCAGATGGGAGGAAAGTGTGGTTCTACATTGTTTCTCACTATATTTTTGTCACTACTTATATTTCCCCTCCTCGGCCCTGTCCTTCGCCCTCTTTCCCCTCTGCTGCTCCCTCCTCCTGCTTCTCTCCCTCCTCCTACTCCTCCTCCTCCTCCTCTCCGGGTCTCAGCTGTTGCATTTATGAAAACAAGACACTCGATAATGTTCACCTCATCGTTGTCCGAGCTCCGTCAGGAACCTCGTACATCCAGCACGACTTGCATTGACCCAACGATTTCTGATAGGTGGCCGGAGGCTTGATGGATGATTGCACTTTATAGGTGTGTGCACCGCGGCGGCGGCAGTGTTAGTGTTGGGGATTAGTGGCCCGATTGATCATTATGACTGGCTTGCAAACAATCTGCTGTCGTTTTGGACGTGACGGTCATAGATCTGTCCGTGGGGAGCGGACTGATTGGGTTATTTGACGCCCTGGCCCTGTTTTGGTTGAGTTTGAAATGGGAGAGGTCTGCGTGTCAGGACTGATTGTGTCTAGGCCTGTTGGACATTCACAGGTAATCAGATTTCTGCCAATGAACAGGGTGGGTATAGGTAGGTGGGTCTACTGGGGAGCCAGAAGACAGGAACAGAGAAGGGGCAACTGGTTGAGGGGATATCATATAAGAAATTCATATTATGATATAGTGTAACATTACAAAATGTATTTGCCAAAGCTCAAAACATTTTTTTTTAAATTAAATTGAGAGGATTTCTTTGTCTGTGCTCTTGTCTCTGGTTTGAGGTGGGAACAATGAGAAAAGTTTCGGTCCCTTACTCCCGCGAACCAATCAGGATTTAGCAGTATTTGAGTCGTAATCGGATTGTTGGGTCGTTTGCTTGAAAACTGAGACGTCAGTTTACCAGGCAAGAGCAGAGGAATAGAAAAAGGGAAACTGGTTGAGGGGCTTTTTATTTAATTTATTTTACTATCATTATTTCATAAGAATATGAACAAGTAGTCGTCTTTAACGCAGGATTTAGTGAAGACATATTTAAAACTTAAAAATAAACCAAATGAACATAAGCTTTTGGATGTTGGATTATAAATTCAGTATATAAGTAAAGTTAAGTTAGGGTATAGATATAGATAGATGAATAGATATAGATGTCTTATCTGGTGCATTTTCACATATCAGCAATTTCAACTTTTTCTAAATGTTATGAATATGAATCCACAATCAAGTGAGCGTTCTGGACAACGTCAAGCGTCCGCCACAGCAGACATGTCTTCCGGCCAAGAAAGAAAACGTGCTTAACATTTTGTAGAGTTTATCTTTGAATAAGGCATCTGGATCAGCCGGGTGATGGGGACGCTGAAGGTGACCCTCTGGAAAACTAATTTAGAAAAAAACTTTATAGAGGCATAAATATCTCAGTGTATCTCAATGTTGTTCTTGATTTCCTTCTTTTTGTTGATACCACATGGGAAGAAGAGGCATCTAGAGAAAAAAAAAATGCTTACATCAGGTAAGAAAATATGTAATGACAGGAAAGAGAGAGAGAGAGAGAGAGAGAGAGAGAGGAGCAGAAGCTCGGATGAGGAGGGAGGGGGGGAGGAGAGTGATGGTGATGTGGAGGGGGGAGGGGGGAGGGGGGTGTTGTTGATTGTTTCTCATATTTGAAGAGTGGTCCCGCGGACAGATCTCCATACCACGCCACAGGGCACCCTGGGCTCTGTGCGTCTGTCACTGCAGGGCTTTCTTACAACTCCCCATAGATTTACACCAGCTCCTCTCATCTTTTTTTTTCCCGTCTCCATCTTCCTCTCCTCTTTTACCGTGAGTCTGTCTCTCAGTCCAGTTGTTATTTCCGTTTTGTTTTTTTAACTGCTATATTTGACTTAACGTGAGTCTTAACTTCTCAAGGACGGTCTGCGTGAATATGGTCAGCATCAGTTTGCAGCATCAAGGACGAACACCGGCACAACTCTAATTGAATTATCGTAACGGACAACTTGAGGAGCTTTTACCTGTCATTGTTGTGAGGTGAGTGTTTGATTTCCATACATATTTTTTTTGGAAGGGGAAATCCTTTTTGCAGTAATACAGAATGAGGCTGCAGCCTAAGGCGCTCCTAATTGTCTTAGTTTGTCAAGAAATTTAGAAAACAAATAATTGAATTTGCCAACATTTGACTAATTTAGTGGAGTAACCGAGGTTTAAATAATGTTGCGATGGCTTGAGAAATCAGGTTTCCATTGTTTAACACTGGCAGGGTTCACATTATCCTTAAAACTGTGAGTTTTGAGTTTTCAACAAATTTCCGTGAAAAAAAAATATAAGAAAACAAAAACAAATGCATCACTTTATCTATTGCAGTAATTGAAACATGTCTAATATGATAATTGTTATTAAATGCATAAGCATGGGCCCATTACTAATACTTTTTTTTCTGATGAATGTCATTTTAAGAAGAAAAAATCAGTACTAGAAATCCGAACCAAATCTGCTGAACAGCGTGTTGTGGGTAAACGGGGTAGTAGACACTGGGGCAAATCTGTGAGCAAAATGGCGATCAACAAGTGTGAAATTAAATGAGCACGCTGCGGTGGCCCTGTAGACACTCCCCCCACCCCATCTTCTTCCCCTTATCACTCTGGGACCAGATCCTATCACTCTGGGTTTTATTTGTATTTTGACTCTGATCTATACATTTAAGTATCCATATTTATCTTTTTTAATTTTTTTTAATTTAATTGCAGATTTATTGTTGCAATGCTGTGGTGAGTTCCAATTAGAGTTGCTCTTTTTTTATGGTTGCAGCAATAGCCTAATTTTCCATTAAGGAAATTAGTGATTGTCCCAGACAAGTCTCTCTTGGAAATCTAGACCCTGTGTCTCAATGAGATTACCTGTATAAATAAAGGTTAAATAAAGATATAAATAAAAAAAATTCTATATGTTTTCTGTCATCCACCTTCCTTCCTCTGCAGAAGCTACCGGCTTTTCACGGCCCACCCTCCATGCTGATGGAGAGAGCCGCTGCCGGTGCCATGTCCTCGGCTGTAGCCCCAGAAAAAAACAATTCCAACACCATGGGCCCCAAAGAGGTCAGTGCAGATCTGAAACATTCAGTGGATTAATGGCATACAATTCAGTCTGATTGAGAAAACCTTATTTAATCACTGCGCGGTGCACGCCATTTCATTTATAAATATTTCTCAATTTATGTATTGGTGGAAAAAAAAGGAATCACATTGATTATGAAATCCACGTTTTCTAAAAGTTAAAATCCACAATTTACTTGTAGTGCAGATGATGTAATTACAAACCCTCGGCTGGTGCATGAAATGAAGGTGGTGGTCACCGTCACCGAGCTGAGAGAATAATGAAAAATGAGGATAAGACTTGGGTGGTGAAAAGTCATTAAATCACATATATGTATATGCATGTGCATGTAAATATGAACACTCTGTGGTTCTGTCATTTTAAGGTTTGTACTGAGGATATTTAGAATGACAGAAACGAATTGTCTGATGATTCTACGTAGTCTCCGATTTGATCATTGACTTCACGGCCCCCTCAGGTGGAGCTGATCCTTGTAAAGGAGCAGAATGGGGTCCAGTTCACCACGACCACCTTGGTGGCTCCGACCCCAACTCAGACCAGCCCCAGTGGGGAAGAGGAGCGGGAGACCTGGGGCAAGAAAATTGACTTCCTGCTGTCGGTCATCGGATTCGCCGTGGACCTCGCCAACGTCTGGAGATTCCCCTACCTCTGCTACAAGAACGGAGGAGGTGAGGTGGATGAAAGGAGTGGGGGGGGGGGGGATTTACACACACTGGCACTTGATATCACACATATGCAGGTGATGTGTATGTTTGTGTGTGTGTTTGTTTCAGATACTTGCCTATCGACATTTGGGATTTTTCTTTTTCCCATCATCCCCCTTTACAGAGACCAAAATAGGGGGGAAACCACAACAGCTGCTCCGAATAGATTAGCTCAAACAGCCACTGCCGCTAATTATGGCCTAACATAGAGCCCTCATTATGTTTAAGAGCTGTAAATGATAGTGTGGCCGCGGTTCGAGGCTGACGCCAGGCTGCTCCGGGGACACTGTACTGTATGTCCCCCAAATCCAACGTGCTGCCACACCTGTATCCAGGGGACCGTATTCTTGAGAGTCATTTAAAGGCAAACTATATTCACATTTTACATAATCATGCTCAAAAAACTAAATCAGATATCTGGCTTGAAATTGCATATCACAAGAATTCTCCATCAAATATTCCTTACTATCAGATTACTAAGCCAATTTTTTCTTATAACTGTCTTTTTTAATAAGTTTGTGTAGCCTTCTAAATCTGTGTGTGTGTGTGTGTGTGTGTGTGTGTGTGTGTGTGCGTGTTTGCAGGTGCATTCCTGGTGCCATACCTGTTCTTCATGGTGATAGCAGGCATGCCTCTCTTCTACATGGAGCTGGCTCTGGGACAGTACAACAGGGAGGGGGCAGCGGGGGTGTGGAAGATCTGTCCTATATTTAAAGGTATGAAGTGTCGCGTCGTGTCACAGGAGACATCATGTATTATACACAGACTCATTAGCACGATGTACCTACCCAACCAAATGCACTTTCTCAACACCTGCATTTTCGTACGGGAATGCATGTACATACATATTTTCGCAGCATGACTTGCATTCTCTCCGTGTGTGTGTGTGCGTGTGTGCATCCGCCTGCCTGCATGCCTGCCTGTCTGATAATATACTTCCTTTAATATCCACATGTCATTCCGTCTGCTCGTCTGCCCACATGCCTCCCCGTCCACACGCCAGTCTCTTTTGTCCGCTCGTCTCTTTGTCGAGCAGCGACAGGCGTTGTTTATCCTCCCGGGGACGCCAGGTTCTGTTGGCACTCAGATGGAAAGCAAATGAAAATTGGGCTTTTAAGACTCTCGTCCCGGTCGTCCAAATCCTTCCGTCAAACAGTGGCGGCGGCCGACACTCTCTCGGTACTTTTCAACACATCAATAAGCAAAGCGCAGTTTAGGGAGAATGTCAACCAGACATACGCTGGAGAAAGATCAATCCACATTTCAGAGCAAAGTCATTGGGGGAAAACTTTACTTTTCGTGCTTTTGCAAGTTCTGTGAGCACATTTTATCTTAAAAGTTACAGTATTCATTTAAAATCCACATTTGATGCATTTCAGCCATCTGAAATCCGGAATCAAATACTGTTATTACCAGCAGACCATCTGTTGCTTCACATAGTGCGAAGCCATGCCGCTGCCTTTTGTGGATTATGTCCTTGCTGGTCTGAAGGTGGCCCATAGTGTGTACATGCTGCTTTGTGTGTGTGTGTGTGTGTGTGTGTGTGTGTGTGTGTGTGTGTGTGTGTGTGTGTGTGTGTGTGTGTGTGTGTGTGTGTGTGTGTGTGTGTGTGTGTGTGTGTGTGTGTCCGTCCGTGTGTGTGTGTGTGTGTGTGTGTCTGCGTGTGTGTCCGTGTGTGTGTGTGTCCGTGTGTGTGTGTGTCCCCTTGTGTGTGTGTGTCCGTGTGTGTGTCCGTGTGTGTGTCCGTGTGTGTGTCCGTGCCTCCTGCGTGTGCACATGTGCCGTCTGTCAGGGACCCACACTGAGTACGCTGACGTTCTAATCACACGCTTCGCACTCTCTCTGCCTCTCAGCGGGGGGATAACAGTAATTATTCAAACATACACATGCCCATATTGACAGTAATTATTCCGATCAACAGGCTGGTTTCCTCTCAGGATCAATGCATTCGAAGAAAAGGACTGTGGGAAGGGGAGACGGGAGGAGAGAGATGGAGAGATAGCGTGGCGGCATGTGGTGCTAATAAGAGGCAAATATCACATCCACGTTACGAACGGAATCAATAAGGCACAGTTATGGTCAAGCCTCTTCGCAAAGGTTAACGATTAAATTCAGCCTTAGAAGATTGGACATTGCTAAAGATTTATGCAAAGGGTAGATGTGGTGATAATTAAAGCATGGAAAGGCAAGTTTTGCCGCTGTATCGTAGAATACTGTACGCGTGTACGCCATCCCCCGCTCGCCGCTCTCTGCAATCTCTGTCTTCGCGTGAGTTGGACATTTGTGTTCCCCCCGACAGGCGTTGGCTTCACGGTGATCCTCATTTCCCTCTACGTTGGCTTCTACTACAACGTCATCATCTCCTGGGCGCTGTTCTACCTCTTCTCCTCGTTCACCGGCGACCTGCCCTGGGTCCACTGCAACAACAGCTGGAACAGTCCCAACTGCTCCGACTGGGCGGACAACAGCTCAGCGAGTGACATTTACAAGGCCACGCCGGCGCAGGAGTACTTTGAGTGAGTTGCTCTGAACTTCATGATTGGAGTTTGTCCCACGTCGCTGTTGCTAATTCCCCCCTGTGACCAGGTGTCTCCCCCCCCCCGACGAGCGAGGGGTTGTTCTGTTGTGACAGCAGAGGCATTTCATCCACGCGAGCTGAGGTGGCAGAGTGCTATTTACACAGAGCCACCTGCAGACACTCCCGTCACCGGCTGATCTTCCTCAGATCGCCTCTGAAATTACCTGAATCAAGGCGGCGTCGACAATGTTCCGTGATTTTTATAGTCCGTCAGACATCGTAGAATGTCCTATAAAAGCACACTTTCAACATGAATATCGAGATACCCTTTTATTTTAGTGCAGTTCTTCCTGATTGGGCAGCCCGATCTTTGTCCCCTTTCTGATTTAATATAATGCAACATTTTGCAGTGTTTGCAACACAGGCACGCATTCCTAATGCAGTGTTGATTTGATAAGATTAGGGCCTCGAATGTCCCTTGCTACTGATTAACATTAGCTTCCAACAAGACCAGACGTTGGCCGTGGATCCAGTTTCATGCAGGATCAAGAGTCAGGTGTATAGATCCCTCTGATGCTGCAAATAATAGCAATGACTTGAGACTTTTCAGTGTCTTTGCCTCCTCGTCCCTGGCTTGGTCACGATGTCAAGGGCTTCTACCCTCTGCCCCGCTTCGCCGTTAGTCTTATAAAAACACGAAGCTTGTTCCAAGAAGACGCCTTTGCAACGAGACCTTAAGATTGGTCTTGGTGGCTTGGTATGAAATGTTCACACTATTCTTGAACTGTAAATGTTGGACTCGGCAGTTGTCGCTGACCAGGATATTCCCTTTCCTTAGTCGAGGGGTGCTCCACATCCAGGACAGCAACGGCATCGATGACCTGGGTCGCCCACGCTGGCAGTTGACGTCCTGTCTAGGCGTGGTGATTGTTCTGCTCTATTTCAGTCTCTGGAAGGGCGTCAAGACGTCTGGCAAGGTACAGTAGGAGCTCGCGTAGAATCCACGTTTCTTCACGTGAAAAAAAAACCAGAAAAGGACCAAACACTGCCCGATCACTTTGTATGCGAGTCGAGTCTCTTTAAGCTGTAGAGTTGCTTTGAGGTTGTGTGTGATAAGGAAATGCTGTGTTAAAGACCACTCTGCGTTTACGGCATAAATGTGTGTTTTTTTCTCCTCTCCAACTCGACTTTGCATGTGCATGGCCTTCTTTCAAATGTGCGGGATTTGTGTGTGTGTGTGTGTGTGTGTGTGTGTGTGTGTGTGTGTGTTTGTGTGTTTGTGTGTGTGTGTGTGTGTGTGTGTGTGTGTGTGTGTGTGTGTGTGTGTGTGTGTGTGTGTGTGTGTGTGTGTGTGTGTGTGTCTGTGTCTGTGTGTGCGCAACCCTTTCAGGTTGTGTGGATCACAGCCACCATGCCCTATGTGGTCCTGACTGTGCTGCTGCTCCGCGGAGTCACTCTGCCTGGAGCCATCGATGGCATTAAGGCCTATCTCTCCGTGGACTTCCTGAGACTCTGCGATGCCAAGGTGAGAGAGGAGGAGATGTGAGTGAGGCGAGAGTGGTGGGTTGAAAGAAGAAGAAGAAGAAGAAGAACGCGGGGAGGCAGACACAAAGGCTAAAAGGCACATTAAAGTGAAGCTGTGATTTGTAATTTTTCATTTTCTTCCCTCTATCTTACATCATCAGTAATTTGTTGAATGATGTGACCTGTGCACATCACACACGAGCAGGCATAGGTTAACACATACATTGTTAGTCACATATACTACACACATATACTAAGTACTTTCATTGGTGGAGGGTACATTTCTTCATTATAATCTCTTGAGAGTACTACATAACAATCCCCCAAGACCTCAGTCGCAATGAGCCTCATTTCATTTGTACGACAAAACCCTGAGTGCGACATCAGTTTTAAAAGACCTGCGCTGTTCATAGATAACATCAGACAGACGTCCCTTAAAGGAATAAAACGCACTGGTTCACGATGACAAGTACCATTAAAGAGGGATTCCCTCAGGGAGAAGAGAAAAAAAAAATGCGGGAAAATTGTTGGTGTAACTCGTTTGTAATATTTACCTTATCTTCGACACCCACTGTAACATTACAATGCCATATTCACCTTGATAGCAGCCGCCGAGGTGCTGGATAAGTAAGCATGCGGGACTAAAGGACTTATTTATGGAGAAAGCGAGACAAAGCAAGAAGGCGAGCGATGGAGAGATGCACGGTAGCAATTGGAGAATTAGATTAGATAGATGCATGGAGCAGCAATTTGCAAAATTACCCCCCGTATTCACAAGCGTCTTTCATCTACTACCGTTGAATGAGTTTCCTGCAATTATCCCTAATAATGGCTTTTTTCCTCTCCTGTGCCTTTTGTTTGCCGCTTCACACGAGTGTGCTCGTTCTGTCGCTTTTACCCAGGTCTGGATCGAGGCAGCGACACAGATCTGCTTCTCGCTGGGAGTGGGGTTTGGTGTGCTAATTGCCTTTTCCAGCTACAACAAATTCAGCAACAACTGTTACAGGTAAAGACACACACACACACACACACACACACACACACACACACACACACACACACACACACACACACACACACACACACACACACACACACACACAGGGAGAGGCAGGGCAGGGGACAGGGAGTGGCTTCCACTCATGCACACACACACACACACACACACACTCACACACGCATGCATACACACACACTCACACACACACGCGCAGCATAAGCAGGTGAATTACAATAACCTTTGAAGCTCCTTGAAACCCGCAATGTCTTTGACAGCACGCTGTGCAGCAGACAGCCGTTACACCTATCGAAACTGTTGCACTCTTTGAAAATCATCAGCATTGCACGGGAGGCTTTCATACTCTCCCTCTCTGTCTATCCTCTATCTTTTTCATATGTTTCTGATAACCGACACGTGATGACACTGATCGCCTAGAGGAATTACTCCTGAGGTTGATTTTTGAGGACGCTACCGTAAGATCATTTTAATCAGCTGTCTTATTTCTGACCGTCTTTTCAGAAAGGTTCAGGTCTAAGTAATCGGCTAATTTATGTATATGTTTTTATTTTATTATTTACTTAAACCTTGCAGGGGGCTAGACCCCATCTTTCCTCAAAAGAAGGCTGGATGACTGACAAGATGTTATTACTGACACAATAATCCATGAAATCAAACCAGGTTCGCTAAACTGTTCTGCCTCCCAGACGCATCAGAGTGATTATCATATAGAAGCCAAGAGGTTGGTGTTTTATGATGGCTGTTGAATATATATATATATATATATATATTCTTTTTACATTCTAATTCTGGCCTGCTTTTTTTCTTCTTCTTTTTATTTGATTTCATTGATCCAGAGACGCCATCATCACCACCTCCATCAACTCTTTAACCAGTTTCTTCTCCGGCTTTGTGGTCTTCTCCTTCCTCGGTTACATGTCGCATAAACACAACGTGGACCTGGACAAAGTTGCCAGAGATGGTATGGCATTTCCTGCAAAAGGTTTACGGTGTAATAGTCACTGTCAATATAGTAGCACAGTATTATCTGTATTCTTTAGAGTGTCAGTGATATTAATGATGGGCGGCTTTTGTCGTGAACTCAAATAACTCGATGTAAATGCTGTCTTGCTTACAACTCAATTAAGTATAATCCTCTGACTTTATTTTATATATATATATATATATATATATTTTTTTTTTTTTTTACATGTATGTTATATACACTCTTAGACTATACATTTCAGACATGTATTTTGGAGATAGCGTTTAGTTCTGTTTTCATGTCTCGTCTTGATTTTATTGTTCTTCAGGTGCTGGGTTGGTGTTTGTCATTTACCCAGAGGCCATTGCAACATTACCCGGGTCATCGGTGTGGGCGGTTATCTTCTTCATCATGTTGCTGACGCTGGGCATTGACAGTGCTGTGAGCGTGTGCCCACACACACACACACACACACACACACTACTGCTTTTTATTTATTTTAAATTTTTTAGCGTATGTCCTGACATTCGTTGGACATAATGTCAAAATAACTATTTCGTTAGATTGACATCTACATCTACTGAGCAGCTCGGCCCTCACTGACTTTGCGTTTCCTCCTCACTCTTGTGTCTTTCGTCGAAGATGGGTGGGATGGAGTCGGTGATCACGGGGCTGATCGACGAATTCAAATTCCTCCACAAGCACAGAGAGCTGTTCACCCTCTTCATTGTCGTTGCCACCTTTCTCATATCCCTCTTCTGTGTTACAAATGTAAGTATCGCTGAGGAGTCTGTTGTTGCACGTCGGTCTCGTTGGTTGATGTCCACCTTTGCACAGCGGTGACACAGTAGAAACTTTATACTCACATGTTATCCTCTGGTTGAAACACTGTCCTGACAATTAAAGGTAGACCGGCATCTTCAAATGCAATGGACTTAATAAACAAAATGTATTCGCTGTAACCCTCTGTGTGTCTCTTTACAGGGCGGGATGTATGTGTTTACTCTGCTGGACCACTATGCAGCCGGGACATCGATCCTCTTCGGAGTGCTTATTGAAGCCATCGGCATTGCATGGTTCTATGGTGAGAAAGACGGACAGGTGAAAAGAAGACGAGACGAGACAGACGATTCATGTTTTCATGGCCAGCGGGACTAATGCTATATTAGGGGCTTGATGAGAAATCTGCTGGTGGAAGTGTTCTGTGCCTCAACACGACATATTTCTATTAGACATGAGGGTACCTCGGCTAGAGGGTCTGTTCCCCGCTAAAGGCTTTGGCCTCTTCAGTCTCTCCGGTCTCCGGTTTGTGTGCATGTGCGGTTAAGGCGGCGGTGGGAAAAGCTCAGTGAGGTTAAATGGCCCTAAGTTTTGACTCCCGCCACTGTACGTGTTAATTCGGCAGTGGTGAGTCGCACATACAGTAAAGAAATTGCAGCGTGGGAACAGGCCATTTATCACGGACAAGAGGCAGCTGTCTAATAGCCAGATTCTAGATTAGTCGTGGGTGGCAAGAGGTGGGGGGGGGGGGGGGCTCAAGTTCTCTCCAGATGGCCAGATTCTTCTGACTCTGTATTTGCCACCATTGCCACAATGCTAGAAGTTTTTAAGTTGAATTCCTCCCCACAACATATGAATTATTATTTACTTATCCCAGAGAAAAGTGATCATTTTGTGATCGACATGACTCTGAAGTGATATTATTCTTTCTGCACTGTAGCCTACCTGAAATCTATCAGCAGAACAAGGAAGAAATCCCCTTGTCATGTAGGAGTGAATTTTATTATTATTTAATATTTTTTTTATGTTTAAACTTACTCCTATTTAATAGACCCCTGTCAATGCTAAGCAGATTGGTGACCTCACTTGGACAGCTAAAACAGTATAGTGGTATTATCTGGTTTGGATTATCCTCAGTTACTGTACATTTCTGTGAGCTAAAGACGGAACTGTTTTTCCTGATGAATATTTATATTTGCATATGTTTCCCTGCTTTTGCACCACCAGCAGGGAGAAGAACGATGACAAAAATTTGACCCTCATTTTGAAACATCAGCAAGCACGAAATCGTATAAAACCCATCGAAAAGGTCGGGGAAAAAAAACAGTCGACCTGAACTTCTGCATTGAGTTTCTTGTCTCACGGCTCCTGGACCCGACTGTGTGGAGAGATTTGTAGAAAAGGGCTCAAATTCTAACCAGGCCCGAAGGCGGCGGGGGGGCAGCATATCGGACCACTGTGAGGGGTCGTGACCTTGGCAAGCCAGATAAATCAAGCCTGAGGCTTCACTGGGCCTTTTCCCCCTTCCCCTTAACCCCTGTCCACTGTGGTCTTTTCTCTGCTGTCCACTATATAAAACGTTTAAGGTACCTGGTCGTCAGTCTGGATATATTCCCCTGCAGTGCAAGATGCCTTCCAGGCAGGAAGGCACAAGAGAAAAATGTAGAGAAGGAGAATAATGAAATGCAAAAAAAAAAAAACGAGCGGAGGCTCCTTACAGAATTGAATTTGAATGATCTGCCTTCTGTGTGGCCAACAAAAGCACCTTCTGCAATGGTGATAAACATTCAAGCACTTGAGATATTCCCAAGTGGAAACACGCCGAGTGTAAGAGAGAGATGACGAACGAAACCCCAGACCTGCTGTGAACGTGTGTTTCAGGAGTGGATCGTTTCAGTGACGACATAGAGGAGATGATTGGCCAGCGACCGGGCCTGTACTGGAGGCTGTGCTGGAAGTTTGTCAGCCCCTGCTTCCTCCTGGTGAGTCGTACTTTCCGAACACTGACAAAGGGAGAGTTGACGGATAGATAGATGGAGGGATGGAGGGGGAAACATTAGGCCAAGTGACATCTGACCTAATTCGCTTCCCCGCAGTTCATGGTGGTGGTGAGCTTCGCCACGTTCAACCCTCCGAACTACGGCTCCTACGTGTTCCCCCCGTGGGCCAACTCCGTGGGGTGGTGCCT
Source organism: Scophthalmus maximus (assembly GCF_022379125.1). Classification (NCBI taxonomy): domain Eukaryota; kingdom Metazoa; phylum Chordata; class Actinopteri; order Pleuronectiformes; family Scophthalmidae; genus Scophthalmus; species Scophthalmus maximus. Next base: position 7,726,480 of record NC_061515.1, read on the forward strand.
GGCCATGTCCTCGATGACCATGGTGCCGCTCTACGCCATCTACAAACTCTGCACCCTGCAGGGAAAGTTTTGCAACGTAAGTCTGAGCCGCGTCTCCTCGGCCAAAGTGAGGTCAAACATGAGCGCTGGATCTTTTTATCTTCAGTTTGCTCTGTCGTGTCAAAGCCCCAATCGGCGCTCTGCTCGAGCAGACGGCTCTAATTTGCCCTCCTTTCTAACAGAGGCTGGCTTACGCCATCACCCCAGAGACGGAGCACCATTTGGTCGACAACGGCGAGGTCCGGCAGTTCACTGTGAGTGTTGACCTGACTCTGATTTCCAATAACCGCGTGTGCTTAAACATCACAACTATGCTCTATGCACATATGCATGTTAACAAACCATTTCAATTACATTCAACCATCATGATTGTGCACAGGGAGAAACTGTGCTGTTGTTTTATTTCATGGGCGTATTTCACATTTTTTCCCCCCCACAGCTGCAGCACTGGTTGGTGGTCTGAGAGCGACAGACACTGATAGAGAGAGAGAGAGAGAGAGAGAGAGAGAGAGAGAGAGAGGCAGAGTGAGAGTATGGACGTTGGGTGGATGAATGCATGCACAGCGAAGGCCTGTTGGAGCAAGAGAGGAAGAGAGCGATAGCCATTAAAAACCGGCGTCGGTGGTGGTGGTGGTGGTGGGAGCTCTTTTAAAGTGCTGACAAAAAGAAGAGAAAAAAGATATAATATATAGTGTTCTTTGATTTCAACGGTGGAATGTGTGAAGCTGTGCGTTGTCCACCATTGTGTGGACAATACTGGGATTCAGTCAGACAGTGTGGCGTGTGTCGTCTCAGCCCGTTACTCCCATAAAGACAAACGTCACAGTGAACTGTGAATTCTATGTTTTGGGGGAGTCGGTAAAACAATGCTCTGAATGTACATGGGTTGAAGAGTTTGAGATGCTACAAAAGAACTTTTTATTAGCGAATGACATTAGCGGTTTACTTTTTTTGTCATTCCGGATGTGTGGGCGGCGCGACGGAGGCCACAGGTTTCACCGAATCCCAGTCGCATTTCTTGTTCATGTAATCATTTATCGAGTAGCTCTTTAAAAAAAAAAAAAGACTGTTATTATGTTATGTCACAGATTTATCGAGGCATTGAAAGAAAGAAAAAGACTTACTTTTGTTTACATCATAATCATTTTACGGGAAAGTATAGCTGCTACATCAACACAACCAAAACATCTGAATAAGCTGAAATTGTCCCAGGAATAATTTACCTGACTGAGCTTTCTCACTGAGCTGGTTTAAAGAAAAGCTCATTATTTAAAGATCAACAAAAAATCAATTGTTGTGATAAAAGTCACTTCATCTCGCCACGTTCCTCCTTTTAGTTATGCGGGATTAAGCAACGGATCAACATTATTGAAACACTCCCGTTAAATTATAATCATGTGAAATCCTAGAAATTAAACTGTTGTCAGTGATACACAATAAAATATAATGTATCAATGAGACCTAAATAGTTTCAAGCAGCTGCTTTGGAGCCCTAATAAGTGAACATACACTCCACTCAACTTCCAAATAATTATCACTGACACACGGAGAAAATAAAAAAGCATAACCCACGTTGATATTTTTTCTGCCACATCCACCTCAGTTTCCTCGGTGGTCAGGACGCGCTGACTGTCACGTTTCCTCCAGAGAGCACGAAGCTTTAATTCAACCGTTTACAGAATCGTATTCACTATCTCAAGACTGTTTAAAAAAAACGCTGCTTTTTATTGAACCGCGACTGACTAGTGTGTAATGTAACATATGAAGTTATTTAAGTTATACAGTACATCTGTGTAAGTAAATGTAACGTAGAGGGGCTTGTACCGTATCGTATTGTAGCATTGAATAACAAGACCAACAAGATTACGTATATTATATATAACTCTATATATAATCTAAGATTATATATCCGAGGCCTGTTTCCCTTTCACTTGAACCGGAAAGTTGTCTCAAGACTTTTGTATATAATATATAATATTATTGCTCTGTTACTGTGGACTTGATATTAGCCTTAAGGACCGTGATGAGAATTACATGGGCAATCCATATAAACTGTTTGAATCGGAAACTATAAAACTTTTTTTCCTAACAGGTCAGGTGTGAGTTGTTTCTCACCTCGTGGTACATGTAACACCCTAAAGGGTTAATTATGTCCAAAACTGTATGCCTGTGCTGCTGTACTGTGCCTTGTGTTGTTCCTGACTGTATGACTTTGTTTTGTACTGTCAAATAAAGTATAATTATTTAAACTAGAATTTTTTTTTCTGAATTTGTGATCAAATTTAAGTTATTCATGCCAATATTTTTTTTTATCTCTTTCTCTCTAGCACCAGAGATGCTTTATAGAAAGTCAGATGCATAAAATTGGTCCGAGGTTATTTAGCCCACAAAATGGAAAAAATGACCAGTTGTTGTTCCCGGAGATATCGGTACATCGCATCACCGCGTTTGAATATTTAAGTTATGACTTTTTAATTCGACCACATGATTCGTGTACACTACTAACCCCACTGAAAGCTTTCTGTTTCCCCATTATTAGGTTTTCTTTAGCGGCTGTAGATACACAGTATGTATGTATGACCTATCATGATGTTGTGTTCAATATTCCAAAACGAGACATTGGTCATCGAGCCTCCAGACAGATCGATGTGCAAGTCTTGTGTCTGAACGGGAAAAAAAAGCACAAATGTGGGACCATCAGCACAATCCTAACACGATGAGCAGCACCTTTAATTGTAGTGAGCTTCTTTGAGATTGGTCAGCGTGACCCTGAATCAACAGTGTTCATTACAGTAACCAGAGAGTCGAAACGCACAGACAAGAGGGCCCGAATATCGACAGCACATAACATTTGAGGATGATTACTGTCTTAATAAGCTTTGGGATATATTGACATTGACGTTCTGATCAGTAGGTGTGGTCTGGCAGACGCACTTGATTTTTTTTTTTAAAGGTTTATACACTATAGACATATTGCAAAGGCAACAAGCCATATTTTTTTTAGGACGGGGCCGATTAGCCTCCGATTTATCATGAAGACTTATAATAGGCTTGTTCAGTAGTGACTTTTCTTAGGTTATTTCTCAACAAAGATGTTTTGTGTATAAAATGTGTGTGTGTGTGTGTGTGTGTGTGTGTGTGTGTGTGTGTGTGTGTGTGTGTGTGTGTGTGTGTGTGTGTGTGTGTGTGTGTGTGTGTGTGTGTGTGTGTGTGTGTGTGTGTGTGTGTGTGTGCGTGCGTGCGTGCGTGCGTGCGTGCGTGCGTGCGTGCGTGCGTGCGTGTCAGTCATAATTTCCCCCCACTTCATCCTGAGCCAAGTACAAAAACCTACCAAACCTTTGTCCCTTTGAGACCAATAATCCCTGATATGCTGCTTACAGGACATACGTCACCTATAGGGAATTATTACTGCAGCAAATACGCGTACATGCGTAGTTTAATTTTGATTCATGTTCCTCTTAATAAATGGGTCTTTAAATATGAATATTCACACTGCTCCTGTTTGCCATCACATCTCATAATAATAAATATGACCCTGTCCAAAAGTTTTTTTAATGTCGGCACACTGTACAGCAGAAGAAACCTGAACACGCAACTTTGGCAGTAGGCTACCTCCATAGAAAAATAAACATTATTCTAATAGCAGTAGTTTGAATATGTTGAAAATACAACTTAGTCTTACCGCAATGTAGTGTCAGGTAGAAAACCTGTTGATGTCACTAATCCCATCATCTCTGGTAGAGCACCTCTATGACAGATGTTTTCTGTGTATGTGGCCATACGAGGTTTAAAAGGTGCCGTTATAACATTATAACAGCAATTATGTATAATTCGATGTCGTGCTACTGGTGTTGAAACCTGGAAGGATATACATACAGAGAGTTGGAAGGAAACAGAGTTGACTTATTTGTTTGGCTTTGTGCCGAAAAATGATGCACATGATCGACAACGACCAACCTGCAGGTCTGACTTCACTGGCTCTCCCATTCAGAAAATGAAAGAATAGATGATTTATATTTTTGATCAGGGATGTCATTTGGAGAAAGAGACTAACTAGGGCTGCACGAGAGCGGGGTCATGGATTTGTTTCACACTTTTCACGCCGAGATTTCAACAGAGGCAAACATACTGTAGAGGATTTGAATAATAAGGCACATTTCAGAGATGTGTGTGAATGTGCGTGATGGTGACTGTGACCGAGTGTGAGTTATTATTTGGTGCCTTCTACTGGTGAAACAAAGGTACCGCATGACGCTCTGTGTACAGCATGTTGACATATTCACACAGCCCCCAGGTGCCTCAGTCCACAAAGAGAACACCTACGGGGTATAGTGAGAACTCATAATCACAGAAGTCCTTTCTACTCCAAGAAATTAAAATGTCCTGTGCAAAAAAAATACAAATACAAATACAAATACAATACAAATACAAAGAAACACATATTTACAACTGCATAGAAAGTGACATACAATCAACTAAAAATAATTTACAAACTGTAAAGAATGAAATCCCCTGGTAACACCTGAACCCATGAGCTCCAGGAATAAGATATGACAGACTACTGTCAGTCCACTAAAAAACTAAACACCATGAATCAATTCAGCATCTACTGTTCATCCGCTGTGGTTGGCAAAGGTGGGAAAGTGGGCTGCGCGTAATCGATCCCAGCAGACACTGGACGAGATTGCTGCTATTCCAAACACAACAACAATCGTTCACGTTCGATAATCCCGTGTGGAGAAGATGCAAACTCCCTAAACATCATAGAATACCACAACTAAATACATGTATTGTACATTTTCATCAGCAGTATCTGCCGGCCTGTACGTCTTTAACGTGGCAGCTTATGGATCCAGCATGTAGATTATAGGCCAAATTTTAATTCTCAATCCATCTTTCCTGTACATGATCATAGTCTGTACAGCTACAACTATCATCCACATGAATGTGACCCACTATAGCACCACCTGGTGGCTCCAACCGCCAATTGCATCAAAAATAAGTTACACTGTACAGGCAGTGGCATCTTTGCACTATATGGGCAACACGGTCGGTACCGACTGATCTTCTGCATATAGGCTCTATAGCGCGAGAGAGTAATGTATATTATAACATGATAAAATTCTTAGAAATCAAACTTTAGGCTGTGTCTAGATAAATAACCATAATGTACTATTTCCTGTTCCTCAATGGTGGTACGAGCTCCCCATTGACATCAGGACTCACCTGTTCAGACTGCAGCTTACTCCCATGAATATATATATATATATATGTATATATGTATATATATATATATATATATATATATATATAATTGTTTATGCACTCTATCAATTCTTGCACTGTGGGTAATATCTATCTTGTATGCACTTATTGTAAGTTGCTTTGGACAAAAGCATCTGCTACATGAATGTAATGTAATATGCAATCACACTCAATCATTTGGATTCAAAATATATATTAATGCAGCTATACACATGCCATGTCACTGTTTCATCCAGACATTTGAAATCTAATGAATTCCACTAATTGGCTCAGCAGGAAACGTATACCTCCCGACGATAATGTACAGTACAGGACACGGAGTGCAGATCTCCCCGCGGTGGCGCAACACCTACACGAGACAAACATGTTTTTTTGTCCCACTTTCTGGATGTCACGACGGAGCCAATTGGTCTCTCGATGCCTCATTAGCTCCACGAACTGCTGCTGGAGTGTTCTGTACCGGTTTAAGTGCTGGCAATCGGTTTACTTTACTCACAAAGCTCGTCGTGCATTTTCAGTTATTCGTTTCCTACACACACACTGACAATGTGATTTGAATTTTAATAGAACTATTGTTTCTCTCTCCCTCTCCCTCTCCCTCTTGAGATAATGATTGACTATATACCCTCCTGATTACAACAGAGCGAGTCCGTCCCTGGTTATCGGCGGCGTTGTTCCCATAGCTACGTCCCAACAGATGAGCTCTGTCGTGACGCTGCGCCCGCGTCTCGGGGGGAAACCGCTCCATAGGAAACCCGCGCGTCTTGGAGCATCACCTGCTGCGCGCGCCGGAGCACGCGAGGCGCATAATAACTGCGCGTGACTTTTGCAGCAGATCTGGAGGTGCTCGCGGACAGTGGACATTTGCATCACTACCACGCCTGCACATACACGTGGTCCTACTTTTTTTTGTTGACTTACATCCCCCCCGAAAGCCTGTAAGCAGCGTTTGACTCCGGACGCGTAAAAGGAAAATTACTCACCTCCGTTGGAAATCTGCGCGCCGCAGCGTTCAGCTCCACTTAACCCTGGACGTTCAGCCGAGCATGGGGCAGCTCTAATGTCATTATAATGGCCTGTAAGCTTTCGTCCTGCGGCTGGTATATCGACCAGTTGTAAGTTTGTCAAAACCAACTTGTCTCTCCCTTCTCTCCGCCGCGCGCACCCCCGAGCCCTGCTTCTTCTTCTCCCCACTTTTACGCACGAAGATGGGCTCGGAGAAGCCGAACTTCCTCTCGCAGCCGGTGGTGAAGAACATCTTCATGTTCCGCAACGGAGACCCCTACTACGAGGCGCGACGGTTGGTGATCAACCAAAAGCGAGTGTCCAACTTCGAGACCCTGCTGAGGGAGGTGACCGGCGGGATACAGCCCCCGTTCGGCGCGGTGAGGAACATCTACACGCCGAGAGGGGGCCACAAGGTGGACTGCCTGGACAGCCTGCAGAGCGGGGAGCAGTACGTGGCCGCCGGCAGGGAGAGGTTCAAAAAGATGGAGTAAGACCGAGCTGCAAAAAAACAAACAAATAACTCATTTCAAATGTCTGTGCCCCTTTGCCTCTGTGTCCTCCTTACCAGTTAAGTTTCGTCAAGTTGACTTGAGTCACGGTCTTAAAAGATTATGCAACGCACCAGTGGTGAGTCACATCAGTGAGATCAGCAGATGAAGATGAGCTCCTTGGGGGGAGGTGTGCTCTGGCCTGCGGGCTTAAGGCAGGTGGGCTTATGGCAGCAGGTAATGGGATTTGTGTGGTCAGTTTATTCATAGAAAGCAGAGGTGAAGCAGCTGAGTGGGGAGGTATTCTGGGGACGTGGAGTTGTGTGTACGTTCACCATGTTCTCTGACATACAAGCATTTTTTGAAACAGTGCAGGGACATTTATTGCATTTATCCTCTGCATAACTGAATGTATGATTTATGGCCAACGTCCAGCCCCTCAATTTATACCACGTTGTCGCTTTAGACCTACAGATCTTTAAAGGAATTGAAAAAATCTGTTCTAATGCCAAAGCTAATACAATACATTCATTAAGGAATTCACCAATTAAGCATTCATTTGCACTACATAAGTTCATAGTAGATAACCCCTTTTTTGAGAGACTGTGCTGAGAATGATTAACCCAGACTCTCTTTCCCTTTTCTCCGCAGTTACCAACAGATCGGCTCCAGAAAGAGGAGGATGCTGCAGGCTCCTCCGGTGCCGGTAAGGAGAAAAGAAAAAGTCTTGCCTTCTCTCAGTTTGTCCGACAGTGAATCTCTGTCGTTAAGTCTGGTGAAGGTAAGTTCCTTTTGGATGCCATCAATCAACTGCCCGAGCTCAACATGTGTTTCTGTTTGTTCTCAAGTGCAGTGGCTGCAAAGTGTGCCGTGCAGCATGGTGAACAGCAGCAACGGGGCCGGCAATTCCCAATCACGGTGATCTTTGGCCTCGCATAAACACAAATCTGCGGAGATGGAACCTGTTAATATAGTTCAAATAGTCGCGTCAGTGATCCAGACGGTCTTGGAGTCTTGTGGTGAATCCTTAGCGAGAAGATCCTTGTTTAAAAAAAACAACAACACAAAGTTGAAAGTAGTTGAGTGTTGCTGTTTTCCAGTGGTGTAAGATCTGTGAAGTTTCTGCGGCCACGTGACATTGAAAACCTTATTCACACTCACGTCGGTTGAATTTGTTTTGTCTCGCATTGGGTTCCATCTAGTTTGGGAGATTAGTGAAGCCCTTCAGCGGCTATGTTTTCAAGGCAGGGTTTTCAGTTACAATCGCCTCACTCACTCCAACGCGTCCACACTTGAAACTGCCACTAAATGCAAGATACATGAGGATTTGGGAACATGGCCTCTGTACACTGCTGCCCCCCGCCCGCCCCGCCCCGCCCCGCCCACAGTGTGAAGGGTTTAGAAAGATAATTTAAGCAAGGTGTAATGTTTAGCTTTTCTCCCCTTTTGTTCTCTGTGAAGAATCACTATGTTGCTTGTCTCAGTGGCCATGAATTATTAATTTATGGATCATAATCATCCCTCCTTTGGATGCATCTTTAATCACTAGCCATGAAGTCACAGCCAAGACGAGAGCGGCTCGTCTGTTTTGAAAGTCAACCGTCGGAGCTCTTTCCAAATGAGAGTTTGTGTTCATTTTCATTTTTTATTAATGAAGTTTATCCTGTGGAAGGCAAGGATATGTTCACTATACTTATTAACACACCGAAATGTACTCACTCCATTCAGATTTTTTTATCGGGACTTTAATGGCAAAAATCAAACAGGTGGGAATTTCTGACATGCTCATTTTTAGCCACTGGGTCACAGGTGACTTACCTGCAACTAACGATTGTTTTCATAGTCGACTAATCTGTCCATTATTTTCTCGATTAATCGATTAGTTGTTTGGTCCAAAGAATGTCATAAAATGGTGAAGAATGTCAATAGTGTTTCCCCAAACTCCAAGATGATGTTTTGTTTCATTCACAGGCCAAAGATATTCACTTCACTGTCACAGAGGAGCAACGAAGCTGAAATCAGACAATTGTGATTTTTCCTTTCATGAAAACAACTTGAACCGATTAATCGATTATCAAAATAATTGGCGATTAATAAACGAGGTAAACGATTACTAATCGATTAATCGATTAACTGTTGCAGCTCTAGTCACAGGTCTTTGTCGGGATACTCTGTACTGAAAGAAAAAAAACAAAACGTTTGTGGTCAGAGCCTCAAAAACCATTCGCTCTCTCCGCTGTCTGATTTTGTGTTATCAGCTGCTGGCGAGGAGCCTTGTCATCACCGATAAACTGAAGGACTCCTTGTGGCCCCTGTGATTGCTGAGCATCAAAAAAAGAACCAATTTAGTTTACAAGGACCTCCCTCGCTTTAACCCGCCTAATCTGTCTTGATTGTTTCGATTAATGCGGAGAACTCTTAGCTCGGCTTGATGCTCGGCAAGTTTTTTTTTGGTTTGTCCTTATTGATTTTTCCGGCAATTATAGGACGGACTCTTAAGGTCAGTACATCTGATGTGACTCATTCTGACAACAGCTCAGTATCCACCGGCTGACACTACTCACGCAGAAATGCTTCCTTTGTTGTTGTTTATTTCCTCATTACCTTGAAATTAGCATTTGTCTAATTGAATATGCTTCAGAGGAACAACTTCAAGTGTCGTTCAAACCTGCTGGTTTTCTTAAAAAGCGATGTCACTACAGCTGAAACTAAATCACTTGATCGGTTCAAGTTGTTTTTATGGAAAAAAAAGAGGGCAAAATTCTCTGATTACAGCTTCTTGAATGTGAATATTTCCTGATTTGTTTGCTCTTTTGTGACAGTAATCTAAATACATTTGGTGTGTGGAAAAAAACAAACATAATTTGGGGATTTGGGAAACACGATCTTAATTTTTCACAATTTTATGACATTTTATGGACCAAACAACTAATCGATTAAATCGACAAAATAGTCAACAGATGAATGGATTATGAAAATAATTGTTAGTTGCAGCCCGAGATGTACAGTAACTATACCTATGAAAATCAGTCATAGTATTTTCCACCACCACAGATTTTTTCAGTCGGACCTTGTTAAACACAAAATCCTTAAATGTTAGAAATAAAGAACACACACATGCATATTAACTTCACTGTTGAATACCACAAAATGTACAATAAAAATACCATAAAACATCTTTGCAATTAAGTCACCGCAATTTGCACAGCACCACGGGTTGTTGCATGCTGCAAGTATGCCATGTACAGTAACATTCATTCATTCATTCATTCATCGTCTACCGCTTTATCCATTTAAGGGTCGCTGGAGCCAATCCCAGCTAACATTGGGCGAGAGGCAGGGTTCACTCTGGACAGGTCGCATACAGTGACGGACAACCATTCACTCTCACATTCACACCTATGGTCAATTTATAGTCTCCAATGAACCTGACCCCATTCTGTATGTCTTTGGACTGTGGGAGGAAGCCGGAGAACCCGGAGAGAACCCACGCATACACGGGGAGAACATGCAAACTCCACACAGAAAGGCCCTGGTTGAACCGGGATTCGAACCCAGAACCTTCTTGCTGTGAGGCGAAGGTGCTAACCACTACACCACCGTGCAGCCTATGTACAGGTGCTGCCCACTACACCACCGTGCAGCCTATGTACAGTAACATGCTGAATTAAAAAGAAAAAAGTGGTAACATACTTGTTAAGACATTGGCCGTCGTGCCAGAGTATACATTCATGGTTGTAAAAAACATTTACAGTACAGCTGTTTTACTGCAGATCATCAAAACAGTGAGGGGACTGTGGTGTCGCCAGTAGATTACTGTATTGGCTGAGTCTATAACAACATTGCCCAGGACATATAATCTAGTGGGTGTTAGATGTAAACTTTATGACCTGGTCTTGGTTTTCCTCTTAAATGTGCCGCAGGTTTGATCATTTGACTCACTGAAGCCGTGTAGGATAAACATTAACAACACTATGTGTTGTTGTTTGCCAAACGGGACGGACACCGAGAGGAGCCGAGCGGGTTTCTGTGCCACCGTACGAGCCAATAAAATATCAGGTGTTGATTAAAAAAGAAATCTCAATCGAGAGTCAACAAATCAAGGTCCCTGGAGGCTGATCCGTGTCCTGCCTAGCTCGTTTCTGTTTGTTCCCGGGTTGGACCGGTTACCGGCCGCGTGGTTTACACTGGTCTTCTGTGCTCCGTGTCGGACGCCGAAGGAAATGTATGTGCAGTTTCCAGTCGGATAGGTGGGCCCGCAAAAACTCAAAAAAGGAAGAGCCGGTCCTCTCTGCAGCGTAAGCCTTCTGCTACACCCCCGGCTTCAAACCTCTGTTGCCAGGGTGCACTCCCAGGCCCCCGGAGGACTTTTAATGTGCCTCCTCTCTTATCTCCTTCTCTCGCAGGATCCACGTCTCAGTCTCAGAGTCACAGTGTGTTACCGGGTGCTACGGGACGGGGGCCTGCGGAGCTCACACTCAGGCAGCCCGCAGCCTGAAAGGGTCGCGGCGGGATCATTCTGGTCGCTGTCACGGAGATGACAGACTGGATTATTCCAGCGTGCAAGACAGTGGCTCTTTCTCCTTGGCCATGGGCGTGTCACGCAAAGAATGCGCTCTTGCGTCTTAAAGCGTCGATTTTTTTTCTCGCGGCAAAAGCCCAAAAAACAAAAGTGGAAGGATGTATACATTGTGTGCAATAATGAGGCCACATCAACCTGCTGCCACCCTTCCCCGTAGATCGGATTCCCCCAAGCCCTGCTGCCTCGAGAGGGTCATTAGTAATCGGCTGGAGCAGCGACGCCGCGCTTGTCATATAGCAACTACTAAGCAACAGCCGCGCGGAGAAAAAAAGGTTCGTGCCACACTTCAGTCCTTCTCATCTCTCTGTTTCAGGCCAAACCGCCGCCCCACCATCGAATTATCGTCTCCGCTCGGTTCCTGAAGCCCATCAAGGAGCCATGTACAATATTGTGAGTTCGATCTCTCTATTTCACACATTTGACCACAATCCTACTCTATAAATGTTTCCTAAAAGGCTTTTAGGTCCACCTCTGTATATAACTGTGTACGCATTGCCGTTGTCTTGGACTGTCCACGAACGTGGAAGGTAATTTCGTAAAGACTGACGATTCCTGATGCCACGGGGGGGGGGGGGGGGCGCTTGAACTCGGAGGGGGGATGCCCTCCGCCACAGAAATCACTCACTGTCACCGTTGCTTGTAACTTTCCTCCCCCTTCGCCTAGCGTGGTTGCCAACGGCGACGTGTTGAACCCCGCCGCGAGGCTGCTGATCCACCAGAGGATGCTGGGCCAGTTTGACAGGATATTGGAGTTGGTCACAGAGAAGATGGGTCTGAGAGTCCTGGGGGGCGTTCGGAGGTAACAGAACAACTCACGGCAAATTAACATCAAGAAGAATGCGCGACACGGGCGTCAGACTCACGCACCACGTGTCCGTCCCTTATAGCAGACGATCGCATTAGATGATCGCCCGCTGCATTCATTTGCATTGAAGTGAAAAAGATAATTTCCTTCCAACTTGTTCATGTCATCAATGCTATCATGTACTTTTTTTGAATAACCTTACACACACACACACACACACACACACACACACACACATGTTTACTGACACTGATACGGGGTTTACACCTGACATAAAAAAATCATTTTGTATCCAGATTGTATCTGTAGATATGATTTTAACCTGATTACATTCATACCCCGTAGCCTACGTCCATGTGATCGGATCCCATTGCGATCCGATAACCACAGGTGCATTCTGGTGCCGGGTGTAAATGCTTTTTTTTCTTTTCTTTTGTGTGCTCTAGTCTGTACACCTACGAAGGCCACCAGGTGACCGACGGGAACCTGCTGGAGAGCGGTCAGCTCTACGTGGCCGTGGGAAGGGAGAAGTTTAAGAGGCTGTCCTACAGTGACCTGCTCTTCACCAGACCGAGGGGGACAAGGAGGGTCAACGGGTAGGCACCGCGCCGAACACTGGCGTCTTGATTACAAAAGCAATCTAGTCTTTGGTTTTATGAAACATCTGCATAGTGTTATTTGCTTTTTGTAGAAATATGAAAAAAAAATAAGGCCTTTGAAGAACATCTTCACATAATATTCTTGAATGATAGAGAAAGAAGATTGTTGGGTGTCTGTTTTCTCCATAAAACAACTACCAATGGAAACTATTGCCATAATAGTGTACACCTTTGTAGCTTTAGAATGTCTAGTTTCCATTCCTACAATATCTGCACTCACACATATTCTAAAACACGGACTTTTAACATTTTTTATTGCACAAATTGATACGGAAACATGCATTGTTTTTGAATATAAGTAGTTCCTTTAAACCAGTAGAGGTCCTTTTTCGTGATTTGTATTCCTATACAATCAAATTATATTGTCCATATGTGTGAAGAGTCTTGAGTTCTTCATCAAAAAAAGTAATTGAATGAAATGTTAAAGAGAGATAGTTTGTTCATTTTGTGTTTGTGTGTGTTCCAGTGTGGCAAAATCTGCAGTGTGTTTCAAATCTGCTCAGAGCTACAGTCGTTAGCTCCAAATATTATCTTCAAGACGGATTATTTGCACATGAATAAAAGTCCTAGTGCTAATGTTAGATTTCATCTCCCAAATATTATAACTTTTTTTTTTTTTTACAGTCAATGGAGAAAAACAAACAAAATCAGGAAGACCATTTATAATAATAATATAATTTAAGCACATATTGACCCCAGGACTGTCATTTTTCAGATTTGAACATTTTTAATATACACTATTTTATAGGGGCTGCAGAGTGGGGTAGTGGTTAGCACTTTCTCCTCACAGCAAGAAGGTTCTCGGTTCCAATCCCGGTTCTGCATGTTCTCCCCGTGTATGCGTGGGTTCTCTCCGGGTTCCCCGGCTTCCTCCCACAGTCCAAAGACATGCAGAATGGGCTCAGGTTCATTGAAGACTCTAAATTGACCGTAGGTGTCGCCCAATGTCAGCTGGGATTGGCTCCAGCCCCCCCCCCCCCGCGACCCTCAAATGGATGAAGCGGTAGACAATGGATGGATGGTCTTTTCCTTTTTGCAGTCATTTTTCAATTTTTCAATTCTTTGATTGATGACGTATTACAGTGTTATATAAATGACATGTTTTTGTCTGTTTTGTCTACAGAATGAAAGCCTTTTCTCTTCCACCTATCTACAGATTCTCCAAGCAAAATGGAAATGTAAGACCTTTAGATCAGGAAGATTTGAATACCATGTTTTGCAAAAACCCTTAAAGTTGACGGTTTCAGCCATGATCTTTTTTCTCAGTAGCGATGCTATTCTTCTTTCATCAGGTGCAAAACGCCAGACCACGATTTTTATACGCTGGTGGAGGAAAAGCTTAAAAAGACTAAGAACTTTTATAGATTGGGTGACTCGTGTTTGTCTCGTTACCTACGTGCTCATTGACCCGAAGCTCTCAAGGGCTCTTACGGTAATAGTCAATGTATGTTCTTTCATGAACTGATAAGACTTTCACTTTTGTCCCCAGAATAAGTCCACGGTCCGGTGCAGTGCGAGTGGAGACGGAGACCTCAAGACCTCCCCTCCGGGCCACCACGGGAACAACAGGGAGCACCTGTCGTCCATCGTCAGGGAAATCTCTCAAGCCAGGCTCATCTCTCTGAGGAAGAAGAGGAGCGGACAGAGCGTGACCCTCACCATCTCCGACAACGGTAAATGAGAATCATGCAAAAGCTCCTTCAAGTCCAGCTCCAACGTGTTCAAAGTCAGACCACAGGCAAAGTCACACAATTACAATGGTGTGTTTTTTAGTTGTATGTCTCTGCTGTGATTATCTGACTTGCTTTTCAAAAGATACGCACAAACTGTATATCTGATAATATCCGTATATTCTATATCATAATACAATTATCATAACACAAACTTCTTGTGGCTCTTTGCAGCCAACAACAAAAAAGGATGTGATGGACGTGATTAGAGCTGCAACAGTCAATCGATTAATCGATTAGTAATCGACTACAGAATTAACTATTTTGACAATCGATTAATCAGTTCAACTAGTTTTTATGGAGAAAAAAGGTCAAAGTTCTCTGATTTCGGCTTCTTCTGGTTTCTTTGCTCCTCCGTGACAGTTAAATAAAAACATTGTTGGTGTGTGGACAAAACAAAACATCATCTCGGAGTTTATGGAAACACATTTTTCACCATTTACAACATGTGCTTCAATTCAGAAGATGAGCGCATGGCTTAAAAAAAGCATATTCCCTCTAGTACACGACAACGTGAAAATGACCCTCACTGTAGTATATTGCTTATAATATATATATATATATATATATATATATATATATATATATATATATATATATATATATATATATATATATGCTTCTGTGTGTGTGAGCTGTCTTGTCATGAATAATGACTATAGATTGTGGCACAAACAGAGATATATATATATATATATATATATATATATATATATATATATATATATATATATACACACACATATGATGTAATGCACGGCCTTTAAAATCTTATGTAACCTGCCGCATTCTCAAATGCCCACACAGTGGCACTGTTGCTCTGCGAAAAAACACAGCAAGACGTTTGTGAAAGTCAGTCGAGAATGATGACACTAAACCACTATTACTAGAAACACATTACGTCATCTTCTGGGCTCAAGTCCCTTGTTGCATCCTGCAGTAACTCTTGGTCCTCCAGTTTGACCTTGGCAGCTGTCACTTCACCTACCACGCTCATGTTTTGTTGCTCTGACGGATATTTTGACACCAATGCTACATATATATTGCATACTATTGTAATAACAATATGAGAGGTAATCAAACTTCAATAGGAAAAGGGGGATTCAGAGTTTTGCGCAGACTGCCGCTGACGTCATCGCTGCTCCTGCTGCCACATTACGTCACCGCCTGGCTCGTGATAGATGTGGCCTCTTTTCTCCTCTGGCAGGAGGGAGTTGACAGCAGAAGCCCAGAGGAGCGTGGAGAATTGTGTCCGTGGTTCAGGGGAGCTGGCATTTTGCATCAAAAGAGGGGAATGAGGAATGTGTGTGTGTGTGTGTGTCTGTGTGCATGTGTGTGCATTCAAAATGCATAATGTCACCCTCACAAAATCCTCTGTACATCAGACTCTGTGGCATGTCATATTACAGGGAAAGCGCACCCGTGTTGCATTATTGGTCCCCTTGGGTGACTTTGACCAAAAGATTAAGTTAACAGACAGACAGCCTCGGTAAACGAGATCAGGCGTCGGGCGAGATCGTCCGGGTGGCTCGGAGAGCATATCGAATCCTCATGCACCCGCCGCCGTTTGACCTATAAAGTGTTCTGTGTAAACGCCGTCTTGCTCACGAGAAAACATATTCTGCCCCTTTTCTCGGCTTTGTCACGAGGCGCCCTGGACGTAACGCAGGGGCCGTTGGTCTGTCGCTGTCCACGGTGCTGAACACACTTCGCGTGAGACGCAGTCGGTCTGCGGTCTCCTCCCTCTTTTTGTTCGCTGCTTCTCCCGAAGAAGAATCAATGCTGACGCATTAATTTGTCCGTCTGGTTTTACCCAGAGCAAACATGAGCCGAGATCGTTGCCGCTCTTTGTCCCGCCACAAACACACCGGCTCTTCACCCATTCGTTTTCCTCGCGTGTCGCCGGCCGTACCGGTCCAGTTCGGCTTAGCTCAGCACGAGCGCGGTGTGAACATCACCTCTACTGAGGGATTCACAGCGGAGAAGCAGCAGTGCCTTTGGGGCGCCCCGCCCTGCTGGGGTGTGAGAGGCAAACACATCCCGCTCTGCTGCCAAAAGGAAGCGCGGCCAAAAAAGTCGGCCGACTGGCAGAGTCTGTGGAAAGAACGCCGCGTGAAACCCACACTTTATGTCCCCACGTGTGCCGGGACAGTGGAACAAAAGCAACAGATTATTAGAAAAGCGTCATGTCATTGTAAATGTATTCGAGAGAAAGGCACCGTGGGAGAAAGGGGATATAGAGATATGAAGGGGGGGGGGGGGGGGGCAAGACAAATGAGACGGAGTAACCCCGTAACTTGAGATTCGCCCTCTGTTCTGTGCTGACTCTGTTGTGACAGGGAGGCTCGGGGGTTTTTTTTCTTGCGTGCGCGTCTGTGCACGTGCGCCGGTGCGCCAGGCCCCATTATTCACTGTCCATCAGCCGCGGAGCCAGTCTCCAGGATGACTACCCCGGCAGTTTCTGTCTGGTGTATTGTAAAGCCGCCGACTTTTCTGCTTCATTAGAGTGAACACAGTGGTTAGTGACAGCGAGGACAAGGGGGGGAGGCGGTGTGACAAGTCATGCAGCAAAGGTCACGGGACGAATTTGAACTCGCCATAACAAAGACATGTGGCTTAAAAGACTTAACCAACAAGACATATTGCCTGTTTTAAGCTTTTCCCCCCACAACAGAGTTTTACTCTCCTTTAAACTGGGTACGCCCCCTGGTCCAATCTGGCCAGTGCTAGTTTGGTTTTCTTTTCAAAAACACACTCAGTGCTCCGTTTGTTACCAATTACCAGTGGTTGCTAATCTCAAAATAGAAACAGGATGTTTGTCAGTGTTCTTTTTCTGAGAGGACCTTTTGCGATCGGTTCAGTTTAATGGGGCCCTCGGGAGGAGCGGGGAGGCGGAGGGGAGGAGAGAGGGAGTGAAGACGACAGTGGGAACGGGGGGAAAAAAAGGGAGAAGAATAAAAGATAGGAGAGAGAGAGAGAGAGAGAGAGAGAGGTCTGGTCAGATGAGGGGAGACGGGACGACGAAGGAGAAGGCTAAAGACGGGGGAATCAAAAGCTCGCGGCGATGGAGGGAGAACACTGTGGTGAAGCATTAGAGAGAGAGAAAACAGAGCACAGGTGGAAACGAAAGGTGAATATGATAAAGCACGGGGTCGTTGGGTTGTACAGGAAGGCACAGAGATACCGTATGTTGTAGGGCACAGGGATGCAGGGAGTTTGGATAATTGCCTTTTCATTTGGATAATCTCTCCGCTCAGAGTAATCAAAGCAGAGTTTTCACCCGTCTCTGCCTCTCGTTGCCCGGGGACAAAACTGCCGCTCGGACAGTCGACAAAAGTGCCTCGTGCGTCAAGGAGGCGGGACAGACGGAAAAGGTATAGACGAGAGGAGAAGAGACGGAGGGCGATGGGAGGCGGGGGGGGGGGTCCGTTGACAGCGAGGGGTCTGCTGATTATCTGGACTCTCATACACGGCCTGTACAGCAGATGCCTCTGTGCGTGCATTAATGAGGGGGCACACTATCGCACAGGCTCTGTGATCCGCGTGCGGCTTTGCCCGAACGTGATCAGCGTCCGTCCATATAAAGCACAGTGCCCTTTTAACAACACGCGGCTGCTGCTTTAAAAGAGAAGAAAAAGTTCAATTCAAGCGGCCTCGGCTGCCAGAAAACCCGGTGACACAATGCAGACGACGACCGCTTCTTCTGTTAATAGCAGAGTTTAGCGTTGAAACCTCAAGGGCGTCCACTTCACTCAGAACCTCCTGCTGTGAATAGCCCCTTACTTCCTTTTCATGTACCAGGCCCCATTTCTGAAATGCGCTCCAGCAGGGGCCAAATCAATTCATGACACACGGCGGATTCCACATTATCTCCGCTCCGTCCGTCCGTCCGTTATTTTTTACCTTGCAGTCGGGAAAGTTGAGGTATTTGAATTTTCTTTTTATACAGGGAACATTCTTGGTATTATTAACAAGTTGACTGTGAAAGAAACGGAGGTTGTTTCGTCCGTGAGAGTTGTGCGCCGTGCGAACGCTGGCTTGCGTGGGTGGGTGTGTGTGTGTTTGTGTGTGTGTGTGTGTGTGTGCGTGCGTGTGTGTGTGTGTGTGCGCGCGCGCGCGTGTGTGTGCCTTTGCGCGTGCACACATGCCATCCAGCCAGATCAACCCTTGCCGCCTCTGGTGTCATAAAAAATGTGATGCTGCCGTGGGGAATTAGCCCTGTTAGCATATGTTCCCATAATGCCTGTCAGCGTGAAATAGGGTTCAAAACAGCCCTGGGAGGCAGGAGACATGTACACAAAGAGGCCGTGTGTCTTAAATCGTGTGCCTGTGTCAAAAAAAAGAAGCGGCTAAGCAGCGGAGGATGAGAGATGGCAACATTTGAAGGAAGTTTTTTTTCTTCTTCTTTTCCTTGCCAAGTTCTTAGAAAGTGTGATTTGTGAGCACTGTTTCTCAAAGTATTTGTGTGTGTGTGTGTGTGTGTGTGTGTGTGTGTGTGTGTGTGTGTGTGTGTGATGTGCCTGCCTGCCTGTTTTCTTTCCCTTGCATTTGTGCACATTTCAGACAACACGACCATCCTTCCCCTATCGCTCTTTCAACACCCCCCCCCCTCTTTTCACTGCACCAGAAGCAGGTTCTCCGTGACCCTTTGATGCAGGATTACTGGATTAAAGAGCAGGGTAGCTGCGCTAATCTGCCACGTTAATCTGTTAACAAGTGTTTCAGCTGTGACATACAAAGTGTAACGTTAGGGTGACGCGTGACACTTTCGGTGACACAAATTTTCCCTGACGTCTGTCACTTGTCACCGTGCCCGGCTTTGCGCGTTTTGGAGGAGTTTGTTTTTTTGGAGGTTGAGCTGGTAGATGCGCGGCTGAAGTCGTTGCGATAGGAGCATCGGCGGCTTCGGGGTTTTTGCGTCGGCCTAAGACACGGAAACTTTGACATGCAGTGTAAATGGCGAGGAGTAAACATCTCATATTTGTGCAGATCCACAGATTCACGAGTTGGAGCTGAGTGCAAGAGAGCGCTTGAAGTTGATGTGCTGCGAGGGCAAAATGCTCCGTTGTGCCGTTTCTGTCTTTTTCCAGTTATGGTCCAAACTTGTGGTTGAGGGAAACACGACACAATGAGTTGTTGTGTTTAAGAAGATAAAAACAAAATGCATAAACTGTTCATATCACACTGAAGAGACCGATGGTGATCAATCCTGCACCTATATGCTGTTTCATCCAAAACTCTGGTATCCATCTGACCTACATGTTTGTTTGTTTTTTTAATGTGTATTTGTGAAGATATGCCTCAAAATGTCAAGTTTTAAGATATAATTCTCAAAATGTCAAGGTTTGCCCTATGGTGAGGAATCCTTCAATAAAATGTGGGGATCCGGATCACGGCCACGAACCGCCTCTGATCAATGTCTCACGCAAATCTGTCCGCAATCCCGCCCGCAGACAAACATGCAGGCGCAGGAGACGCTGGCAAAGGTTTGAGATCCTTTAAGATTATGAACATATTGAACCGAATCTGTGACCTTTTGAAAATATTACTTGGCCTGTCTGCCTGCAACATTGCTAAGCAGAGCTTTGCTCTGGTTTTCATGTCAGAGCTGTTTAAGCGCAGGGCTGCACACGGGAGGCATTTTCTACAACTCACTTTAGAGAGAGTGTGTGGAACTGTTCATACAGATGCATCTCTGAAACAACAGAAATGCTTTACAGAACACATTTCATACGGACCGTGTGATTAGGTTTTTGTGAGTAGAAGGGAGCAGGCGCATTGATTTAAAGGGACACTCCAGGAAGTGAACAGCCTGGAAAAACCCTGGAAACGGGACCAATCAGTGAGATTGTATCTCCCGGCGATGGCGATGACAGGCGAGGAATATGACATTGCGCGCACACACAGTCGGGGGGACTCGGAAGAGAGAGAAAGGTCAAACTCAGAAACAGCCGAGACTGAGATGTGATGCCTTTCTGTTTGCTAATATGGGGTCAAGCTCCAGGGAGCATCGCCTTAACCCCGAATCGAATGATTCTCTCGAAACCCTCACTGCATAGCGTACTCCCGCTGTGTATGCATGAGACGGAGACAGAAGCCGAGTTGTCCAGTCATCAGGTTTGCAGCAGCTGGACTGGCTCCTCCGTGCAGCATCTCTATAAACGGGGGCCCCCTCCGACGGTTGCCATGGCCATGCAGTCATTAAAGGGGTTTTAACGGGACCCCGGTCAGTGACTGGAGCACGCCTGCTGAGTGGCAACATTTCATAATTACCATTTCGGAGTTACTGCCCATGTTGTTTTACACTCCACCATAACTCACGGCATGTGCTGACTGGGTGGAATCGGAGTGTGTGTATATATCCGTGAGCAATACTTTATGGTGGTATGCAGGCGAGCGTCGTGTCGAGTGATTTATGTTCATACAGCAAGTGTGTCAAGGCTTGAGTGTTTATTCAACACTACGGAGGTATTCCGCCCCGAAAGTAGAATCGACCTGCGATGGCCATGTCAGGTTTTTTTTTTGGTTCATGCTTTGGTTTATTGAGCACAAGTACGCCGCGCATTACAGCTGTGATTTGGGGTTAATTCAGAGCTGCAGCATCTGCCAGTTAGGTGGTTTTGAAAGCATTACGATCCGGCCCTTGTGCGACCAGGAAAAAGGAAAAATACAAATCCTGGAAATCTAAAGCGTTTCCAGGATCCATGTCTTTTCAGCTCCTGTGAGGCAGAAATCCACCCGTCAGAGGAAAGAAGGCCTGAGTGTCTCATCGTGCCCATTGGCTACGAAAGGGATGTTGTGTCGCCCATAAGGCCGCGGCCACAGAGGCTTGATTCTGTTCTGCATTCCCTTCCTTTTCAAATACATTGGCAAAACCACCCAATGGGATTTACCTATACTGTGGGTGTTAAGTGATCTATCGACAGTAAATGCTAGATTTTTTTTGTGTGTGTGTGATGAATTTCTTGTGAGCAATGCAACAAGTTGAATTAATACAAAACAGGGGAAGACAATTGTTATCCATCTTTTTTTTTTAGATTTTTAGTCAACTTTCTTTCCGATGATGCCAAGATGCTTGGTAACAAATGGAAGGATGTACCTGTTTGCTTACAGGTTGGCAGAACAGGAAGAAGAAGAAAAAGTAAAAGTAAGAAATATTTTTTGGCAGTTGTTGACAATATAGTCGGTGGTAAGGTCGGACCTTAGCACATGGAACCATGCAGAGGGGAATGTGTCGTGCTGCTACATGTTGCTTTATTAATGAATTCTATTAATATCATATATTTCATTCAATAGTTTTTACATCATGGTGTAAACAGCACATTCATGTGTGTTTGTGTGTTTGTGGGTCCGTGTGTGTGAGTGTGTGTGTGTGTGTGTTTGTGTGTGCGTGTGTGTGTGTGTTTGTGTGTTCATGTGTGTGTTTGTGTGTTTGTGTGTGTTCGTGTGTGTGTGTGTGTGTGTGTGTGTGTGTGTAATGAGAGAATAGTTTGCTGGTTGAGGAGTGGGTGGATATTGTAATTTACTACCTGCTATCACTTCATCTCCAGTTGTGTTTTATTACATTTCTCTGGAACACCAGTCATTTATAACTCCACCTTTCACGAGAACGGCAGTGAGAGCCATTTATGTGAGTAATTATACCCGCTTACAGTTGCATCCTTGTTTTACCTCGCGATGATGGATGAGATGTGGCATTACCACTGAAATGTGCGTGTGCTCCGTTGCCGTTTGTGTGCCAAATAGTGCACAAGCGAGAGACGGAATGTGTGTGCTTCTGTGCGTGTGCGTAATTTTTGCCTGATTGTGAAAAAAAAAAAGAGAGACAAAACACTTAATACACAAGTGCGCACACAAACTGTCCACCGCTGAGCCACAGCCCAAATCCACTGGATTTAATGAAGAGCAAGAAGGGGATGTTCCGAATGTTGTATTTAATTTGATTTAGCATTTTCATGAGCCTGCTCCTCATCCTCAAATCACGTTAAGATGTTTAGAGTCGCAGCGGCTCATCCACTGCTTACTGCGTACGCTCCGCCGTTCAACGCTCGCCGCTAATGAATGCGGGCGATTTCCATAAAATATTCTTAAAGAGGTCCGTTATTATTACCATAACGTTTCATCTCCGAACATAGCTAAACTTCAATCAGTTTTGCATTTGAAATGCATTAAATGTCTCCATAAACTCTTCGTAATCTCTACCTGAGTCATTTTTCTTCTTTAACTGGTATGTGTGGAAAGGGGAAACTAATATTAAAGACATTAATTACTTCCCTTTTTTTCCCCACCACTCATTTCTGATTGGAAATTCCTCAGTCTCATCCAGTGTTTCAAAACAAGTGTGTAATTATGTTGTTTATCAGAGCGTATAGTTGTATTCCTCTTATGATGTTTAGGGTTAATTATTCCGAGGCCTTTGTTGCACATGCTCACATGAAAACTGAAGGAAAAAAAAATCCCCTTATTAATTTTGCACTCCAACAAACCTGCCTCGCCGGGCTGATTGCTTCAATGGAGAGGAGTGTGGCTGGTGTTGAGCCGCGGTGTGATGTCTTCATTTAAACACCAGGATCCACTGTATCTCGCTTTGCAGTTGTTTAGGCCGCGAAAGATGACAGGTGTTTCCTCGGGGGGGCCACTGGAAGTATATTTCCCATGGCTGAAACTAATCTGGCGGACGATGATGAAGGCTCATCGTGTTTCTTTGTTCTCTTGTCTTTCTATAGTGCCGCGCAACTAATCTGTGGTTGTAGCAGCTTCCATGGCAACTTTCAGTGGCAACGGGAAAACGCTGCCACAAAGAGAAACAAGCCATTTCTTGAAAGTTAAAAAAAAAAAGAAGAGAAAATGCAGTGCCCATTTCTCCCTGCACGTTAACTCTGTGAGCCCCTAACTCTGAAATCCACTGTTAAAGATACACATCAGCACTGGAATCTATTTAATAGATCTTGTGCGTTTGTATGTGTGCAGGTATGTGAAGTAAGAGCGGTGGGATTCATGAGGCACAACATCCTCCTGCCGTATAATAAATGACCCCACACTTCCTTTGTCTGGGGAACTTGTTTACTTGCCTGCCTGAAAAAAATCCTGGGTGTTTCCACCGTTTACCACCAGGTGTCACTCTTGGGCTTTGTTTGTTCAAGCCTGGAGGGGGAAAAAAAAGGGGGAGAAGAAAAAACAGAAAACAGCTGCCGAATAAAAGCTGTATAATTTCAACAAGTCACTTATTGGGTGTTGTGTAAAAGCTCCCTTATTTATGGGAGCGTTTTTATGGTTTTCTGGAATGATGTAATGGGCTGCGATCGAGGAATTCAGGTTTTAGGGTCTTGAAAAGTTGTCAGCACATAAAACAAACTGGTGAGGATTTTCTTTTACACAACAACACCTTCATTAAATCTGAATTGGAATCAACCAGCGCATAGCCTGCTTTTTGATTTGTTTTCATTTGAACCTTTTCACAAACACAGAGTTGTAAGAGATTTAGTCTTGTTTGACCTCTTCAAAACAACAGTTGTCCCATCTCTGCTGCAATTTATTGGATCTGATTACTTCTCTGCCCCCGACTTCGTCTTATGCCCGTATGAGATAGAATAAATGTGTCATATTCACACTGTGTCACTCATCTAGTTGTTTTATGCCTGGCGAGCCAATTCAAAACATAATATCACACATTAGGAAGAAAAGGTGTTTTTTCTATATGTTCTTAATGTCACAGTGTCACACTGAAACACGCTTGGAATTATTGTTTTTTCATTCTTTTGCAGCCAACTTTTTTTTCTAAATCGGCCTCAGTTGTTTGCTCTGCTCAGTGATTCTGTGTTCACCTCCATATTCACAGACGACCAGGAATCAAAGGCTGATGATGGAAACACTGATGACAAAACCCCTCAAGACCAGCCAGCAGAAGAGGTACGAGCACATAGCAGTGTACATGCTGGACTATTCCAGGAACCAGTAATGACATCTTTACTCAGAGATACTGTAGTGAGGTGCACACGGTTTGATGTGACCTCTCACACGTGGGCGCATCTGACACATTCCCTGCAATAATGTCTGTGTAACATGGCATTCTTTCATCTCGTGGTCTCGTGGAAATATCTTGTCATGATCGCATTGATTATGACATCAGTAACTGGAGTCTGATGCAAGCAATCTTATAATTTTCCGATAAAATTTGACCGACTTAAAAGTTTACTCTCTGAAGAATTTAGATTATTTAACCTGACTGGCATTAAGGTTCCGTGACTAATAATAATAATAATAATAATTATATATATATATATATATACATTTTTATTATTATCATTTTTTTTCTTCTTCTTATTTAACTTCTGTACACCTGTGCTCTTCCCTGGTGGAAAATGACCAGCCATTGGAAAATAAATGTGTGAAATTACAATTAGTTCAGGCACCTGTCCATTCATAAATAGCAAACAGACGTCCAAAATGTGTAATATTCACAAGGGATGATGTTGGTAAAAAGATCTAACGTGCAACACCAGGTGATAATATGTCTATTATTATGGATTTATAATCAGTTATAATGGGGTGCTCATTTTTGACAGGGAAAACAAAATGAATGAACACAAAACAAACAACAGCAGGATTAAGATACAGAAATAATGCAAACACCACTTGTAGATAATATCTACCTTTTACAGTAAGCACACAAAATAATAACCATTGTTTGGTTTGCCATGCTACAGTAGGAAGCTCAAATGCCTATTTTTCTTTCTCCACTACTTGTTGCACAATGATTGATGTTCCATTAAAAGGTTCTTGGATTTTTTTTTTTTTTAATTTAATCTCTGCTTGATTTGTAAGAGCTCAAGATTCTCTAGTGCTGTGTGTATAGGTCAGAGGGGGGAATTATTGTAAACAATCCAATCACACCACGTACCTATTACAATCTAGTATTGAGAGCTATAAATCGTTTCTATGGTATTATTCCATTACAGAAACCAGCAGATGAAGATGCAAAGGCTGCAGAGGAGAATGGTGAAAAAGCAGAGAAGCAGGAGGAACCTGCTGCTGGAAACACCAAAGAAGAAGAAGCAGAAGAAGCAGAAGAAGCAGAAGGAGCAGAAGAAGCAGAAGAAGCAGAAGGAGCAGAAGAAGCAGAAGAAGACGTGTCCGCCAGCAAAGCCGACAAGGAAGAAGACCAGGACACGGATGGTGAAAAAGAGGTAGGGGAAGAGATGAAGGAAAATGAAGAGACAAGTAATGAAGAAGAGGCTGAGGCAACAGCAGGACCCGAGGAGAAAGAGGATGAGGTAAAAGAAGAAGTACAGGGGGAGGAGGAGGTCACGGATGAGAGTAAGGGGGAGGTTAAGAGTGAGGAGCAGGGGTCCAGCGGTAGCAACAGCGATAAGAGCCAGGGCAGTAACGAGAAAGAGGATGGAAGCCATGCGTCTTCTGAGGGCGAAAAGGACGAGCAGGGCGAGAACACAGAAGAGGGGAAGCAAGATGAAGACAGGGAAAAGGAGGAGAGAAGCAGCAAGGACGAGAATAGTGATGTACACACAGAGGAGGAGCAGAACGGGACGGAAAACAGCGACGACCCGGGGAAGACTCAGTCAGATAACGAGACAAAGGACGACGATAAAGACAAAAGTAACAGTAGCGACGGTAACCAGGAGGGAGATGTGAGCAAAACAGACGGGGACGCCGACAAAGAGTCGGGGGAAGAGGAGAGAAAGGAGAACGGCGAGGTCAGCGGAGAAGACGATGGAGAGGTGGAGAGTGAAGCAGAGCTGGACGCGGAGGACACAAATTCGGCCGGGGGGAAAGATACCACCGCGAATGGGGAGAGAGGGGCGGAGGGAGGGGACGGAGAGAACGGAGAGAACGGAGAGAACGGCAGGAAAGAGAAGGATTAGGAAGAAGAAGAAGAGGAACACGTCAAAGCCGTGGGATTCGCAGTGCCGAAAATGGGAAAAGCAATATCTTACAACAATGTGAAAGTGAAGGCAGGTAGCAGAGCCAATCCGTGGAAAGTAAAGCAAAGCATGACGTGACTGCAAGTCAGACACATTTATTAGATGGCCTTGTAGAAGTCGCCCTGAAAAGAAAGTGATTTTGCCGTAGTAGAATCGTTGAATGTCTGACAGCTACATAAGGTCAAAGGCAAAAAAAAAAAAAACGACTTTAAAATTCAGGTATGCCGTATATCCAAAAGCTGTTCACCGAAACATTCCTCGCGTCTGAACAGAGACAAAGAATAAAAGCTATACTAATACATCTTCATTTTATATTCATAAGACATACTGCAAAAGTTTGGGCTGCTTTATTGATCCCGTAAACACTGTGGGCACTGTAGTGAGGTGATGCAGGGAAATAACTTAAATTGTTTTTTTGTTTTTTTCCAAAAAATATAAGTTTATTAACTGGGTATGATTCTGCTAGCTTGTTGTGAAATGTGTTTTTTTTTTTGTATGTATGGCTTTTTTTTTTTCTTTCTCTCAGAGTAATTGATGAGATATATGTGACACCGTGTCTGCGTGAATGTTGAGCTGAATTATATGATAATCCTTCATTAGTCATTATGTCTCATGGATATGTGTTTATTTGTATTCATTCATTTATCTTCTACCATATAAATAAATAAGAAAATAACAATTGATTTACACAGACACATCAATACAAGTGTTTTCAGCTTGCTTACATTCATAATAAAGGATTATTTCAGTACATTAATTGCTTCTTGCAGATTCAAATCACCTCTATATTTTTCACCACTTCATTGATCAATTTCATTCGCATATCAACAATAAAAAAAAATGACAAGAAAGACAAACTTCTCTTTTGGAAATCTTCATTTGATAGTTTCCACACACAAAAAAAAACTACCAGTGCATTTTGTATTTCGGGGAATGTTATTTTTCTTCCTTTAATTACCTTTAATCATATCCTCTCTATAAATCTGTAGGTTTCGGATGTTTTTATATTTAATATTATATGATATGTTTAGTGGTAACCACATGATTGAGTCTTGTATTATGCTTATATTTATCTATAGACATTTCTCTGCCTCAACTGCTATAGACTCCGTTCATCGCGCCTCCCTAAAACACATTACATTTACACATCACGGCACTTTGTATGGAAAAAAAGGGATGCGAATTTCCAACAATAAGACCAGAACCACATCACTTCCTCATCAAAATTCAAGAAAAGACAGGCCCAAGGAGTTGACAGTCCTCGCCCCCACGTAGTCACACGAGCACATGGCACTAAGTAACGTCAGCTCCAAATTCAGCGCAAAAGGCTTCAGTGATGTACAGTATATTCTGCTGCGTTGCCGGGTCAACTGATCCTTAGAGCTAAAGGTTAGCACATGCTGGAAACAAGAGTCTGTGATGTTTCAGTCAAGAAGAAGCATCACCAGTATCGCAGAATTCTTATGTCAGTCAGAGGGAGTCATCTCTCTGCAGGTCTTCTAATGCGTTCTAACTGCGTAAAAGCTTTTCATTTGTTCCAAAGGTGCTTCATGAATAAAGCTTAGTGACTTGTTTGATACACAAGGTAGCTCTTCACGAAGCACCTTCCCACTTTCCGTGTGTCATGTTTTAATTGAATCATTTGGTCTCTTTCTTTTCCCCACGATAAACCAACGGGTTGCATGAATTAGCTGTAAACTGCCTCCCACATGGCAGGAAGCTATAGTGTGAACTGTGATCTATTCCTGTGTCTGCGAGATGGCCCCGCTGCCCCCTCCGTCCCTGCAGCTGCTCAAATTGGGATTCAGGCAGTCTGTGTTGTTTGTGAGTCACCATCCCACGGGAGAGGGAGAGAGAGAGAGAGAGAGAGAGAGAGAGGAAGACGGAGACGGAGAGAGCAAAGAGCAAGTGACAGAGAAAGGAGGAGGAGGTGTGTGTTTGTGTGTGTGTGTGTGTGTGTGTGTGTGTGCGCGTGTATGAGTCATAAAGCCTGACTGGTCGGGGTGATGATGCTCAAGGTGCTATTTCTGGTTCTACCACTAACTCTGTCTTATTTCCTCCACTGGCCCCTTTCAGTGTGTTCATGTGTGTATGTGTGTGTGTGTGTGTGTGTGTGTGTGTAAAACTCACAAAGAAAATAACAACACATTCATTAGGCCATTCAGCCTAATGACCAATGCGATGTTCTCAGTATCATAAGTCGCACCGTAGAACAATCAAAATGAAGGTTTATGTACTGACTGTATATAATGTGCACAATAAGTGATGGGGAAATAATGTTTTCCTGTTCATTTGCTGTTGACAGTTCGGTGAGTATGTTTTTGATACGAGGATACACAGACTCTCCACACATTTTAAACTACCAGATATTTTAAATTTGATTGGGTTTCTTTTAAAAAATAGACAAACTGCATGTAGACGCCGATACACAGACGGGTGACCGCTATTGGACAAAAACCTGAATAAATGAGTAGAGACACATGATGAATGCATCCGGTGAGAAAGATGCAGACTCAGGCGTGGGTTAAAACGGTTTTTTGAATCGAGATGGCGAGAGTGAAAAGACCCCGGTGACTCGAAAGGAAAGAGGAGCCGCAGTGACAAAGGCCCCACTGGCCAGCGCTTCAATATGACAGTGACGCCTGCGTTTTACATCCGTGGGCCACTGATTCACTTTGAATCAATACAAAGTTGGTGATCGGCGTTATCCTATGAGAGATTTTTTTCCACGAACGATAATGCCCCCGTCTGCAGGGCACAGAGGCGGCTTACTGAACGCTTTGATGAGTTTCAGAAAACGATGTGACTCATGTGACATGGCCTTTGTAGTCACTAGATCTCAACCCACACCTTGGCGAGATGGGAGATTTTTGGACTGACATGTTCGACAGTACACCACCGTCAGCGAAAACACCGAATGAGGGAACATATCTTTCAGAAGAATATTGTTCATCGACTTTTAGAATCAATGCCGAGGCCCATTGAAGCTGTTCTGGTGGCCGGTACGATACGTTATCTTGTGTTTTTTCTTTGTCACCCGTCTGTATATATTTGATCTTCATGAATCCAAACTTTAGTAAATACAGTATACTTTTTTTTTTTTTTATTATTCACTGGGAGAATCCACTGTTACATCAGGAGACTGTTAAATATAGAATCCGAGGAAATGAGATAAAAAAAAAAGAAGAGGAAACATTTTTCAGACACATAAGAGAGAAAAAAAAAATCTCCATCATAGATTTTAGATTGTAATGAAGAACTGAACTTCGGTCAATTAAAAAAAAAACTTAAAACAAATTAAAAATTCACAGCATGTAACAATTAGTCAGCACATTTATTAACCACTTACTAAGCACTGACCACACTGGATTGTTTCTTTACAGCAGCTTGGTTGTTTCTTGTACTGTACTTCTACTGTATAGGTTTGCAGCCTTACAGTGGTTGAGTATGTTCCTGTGAAATGTCTCGATTGCTAGTGCGCCGCTTCTTCACGGGTGGAGCAACTTGAGCCCAATTAGTTTGCCGAGAGCGTTGACGTGTTGAAATGACACTCCAGAATTTTTCAAAAGAAAGAAAAGCCGTAAAGACGAGAGCGGAGGCTGTGAGAATGATATTGAGAAGTCAAGTTACATGGACACAACCAGCACAGCAATTCATCACATTATACAGTAAGTATCCAGCGTTGTCGCAGCGTGGATTTTCGAAGAGAATATATGTTTTAGTTTGGAAGGACCTGCAGCATTGATGCACAGTAGGAGCCATGTAGCTTGATGGCACTTGGACAGAAACTACCACTGCGACATTGTTCTAAAGGTACAGCATGTTACAT
The DNA here is from genome assembly GCF_022379125.1 of Scophthalmus maximus. Classification (NCBI taxonomy): domain Eukaryota; kingdom Metazoa; phylum Chordata; class Actinopteri; order Pleuronectiformes; family Scophthalmidae; genus Scophthalmus; species Scophthalmus maximus. The sequence continues at coordinate 7,756,824 of NC_061515.1, forward strand.
CTGTGTGCGATTGATTCAGAAGATAATGGAAAGTTAAAAAAGCATACGAGTTTAAAGTGGCATGTTCACAATATATATATATATATATATATATATATATATATATATATATAAACAATATAGCAATGATACAAACAGACATAAAGTTTCTAAAAATCAGTGAAACACGACGTGTTAACAGCTTATTGTGCTTGTAAGTTAGTTAGAGTGTGTGAGCTTGAACTTGTGTCGGTAAATGAAAACCGTATTGATGTAATCGCTTCTTCCCATGTACAGTGGTGCGCACGTGGATATGCAGATGTTTTTAGCGATGCACGGCGTCATGTGTCTGCGAATCATCACATCACAGGCTGAAACCGGCGAGCTCTGTGGAACACAATGCAGCTGATGCGATCTCACCCGAGAGCTGAGCGCGCTCCCTCCACCGCCCTGTTATGTAACACATCTGTCACGTTGCTCGTCCCTCTTCACGCACCCTTGCACCGATCTCCATTTTTTAACACGCAGCGCTTGAATTTATTTAATGTCGCCGGCCTCACGAGGAAAAACAAAGAAAGCACGTGCAAAAGGTAATGAAGTGTTTTTTGGAAAACAACAAAGAATATACATGTATATTTTTCCAAAGACAGAAGCCATGATGGATTCCTTGTATGTCTCTATCCATAAACTGTTTGATTGAAGTGGCAGACCTTGCTGCTCTGCATGTCCTGTCTGGTTCAATGCGCCCCATTGACGTTCGCCTGGTCTCGTCTATCGATCGTGTCTGTAGATTTACTGGAGAAAACAAAATCGGAGGCCTAACGAGACAAGAGGAAAATGTCAGCACGGGATCTCCCCTCAAGGTCTTGTTCGAGTCGATGCCCAGTTTGTTCTGATTATGAACTTTCTGGCATGTTTATCTGCGAGCACTCTCTTCATCTGCACACTCTCGTTGCATGAAGACAAATTCGAAAAAAGCCAAAGGACATTTGTGTGGCGTGGTTTGTGATTTGAAGGCGCTGGCCGTCGCTGCGGCGATGAACAGTTGAGCTGTGGACGCATGCACACACAGTACACACAAGGTATACTTGCTATAAGAGCACTCTTCCTCTGATGTTTTTTCAGACACTAGGCAGAGATAATGGTTGTTGTGCTCAGTGCTTTCTTTTGATCATTCCTGTGAATGGGGCCCGATCGGCAGTAACTTCAAACACCACTGCGTCTGATGCTCTAACATCCCCCCCGGCGGTAACGCCATCCTTTCACACAATGTGAATCCTCTCGGCAGGGAAATGCACTGTGAAAGCGACGATTACGTCGCCTAGCAGCTGAGTTCCATTGATTTATGTCTGCGGTTTGTTTTTTCTGGGTTGGCCTCGAGACCTGCGCCCGATTCGTTAGATTACTATGAATTTCAAGCAACTTTGATGATCCAAGAATAAACGGCTTTAGACTTTGTTCATCTGTATCAACTCTTTGGCTGTTTAACCCCCAAAATCTTACAGGACAAATAAAGATGACGAACCAATAAGTAGCATGTAAGCTGACCTTTTCAAAAGGAGGAAATACACATGTAGCTCGGCATACACACGTTATGTATACGCGCCCACACACAGTCTGTTCTCCAGTCAATCCGCATACACACTTCTTCAACTCGATGCCTTCGTGTGGACGCCTGTCAGGTTTCCGACTTTGTGTTTGCTGGCTGGATGTTCTGGACTTTAGAGAGTGTGACTGGCACCTTTCCCTCTCCAGGGGTGGGCGCCCTCATGATGGGGGTACCTGCAACGAAAGCAGTTCTGCTAAGTGGGATGTCCATGCAAAACTGTATGAAAATAATCCTTCGATTTCCTCTACCTATTGTTTGGCAAATTTCATTTTTAACATTATTTAATCCTCTTTGTGCTATAATGGGACAGACCGGAGACAAAAATTCTTACCAACTGTTGCGTGCAGATCTGCCAACCTCTCCTTAAACTTCTGCTGCAGATACAATTCTTCTTTGGAGTAGCTCTTGGCAAAGGCGGACAGCAGGAGGCCCACGGCCATGGACGTGCCTCCCACGCAGAACAACACCGCCCCGGTCAGTTTGCAGACGTCCAGGGCGCGGTTGAAACTGACGGCGTGGCTGTTCAGGAAGAAGACCGGTACTTTAGAGCATTAATTGGAAGTGTGAAGTTTTTAATTTTGTGCAGCTAATACTTGCGAACCTGAAAAAATTAATTTTAATAATATCAAGGCCAAAAAAAGTCACCTTGCACCTTTTTATGCTTATTTACAGGAATATAGTTTTGAGTCATGGTAAATACTCTTCGGCAAAATAATATAATTTAATCAGTGTGTCATCAATCACTTTTTCTAAAACATGATTTTCTTCATTATGATCAAGTGTTGGGGGCAATAAATGCAAATGCAGTACAGATTACTACTGTTGTTAAATCTACTGTGCAGCCACGTATCGTTTTCTACTTTGAATTATTTACGTTGTTCCTATACCTGTCCACAAAAAGGAGATCGTCCTCGCCAAATGCCTCGATCCTGGCTGGGGTGGCATAACCCACCAAAACGATGACGAGGCCCGACAACAAGATCAGGGTCCCGAACGCGAGACAGACCTGGAGAGGGGAGAAAAGAAAGTTGCAGGATGAACAAGAGACAGTTGTTGCTCAGATAACAGGTCAGTGTTTTTTGCAATCACAGAGTGATGATTAAAGGAGGCGAGGTGTGTTTTTTGTTTGAGCTCACCTTCCAGAGTAAAGAGCTCCACCTGCTAGGCGATCTCTGAATCTGAAAATCTTCATCACGTTCCCAGATAGAAGCTGTGCACTCCTCGTAAAACTGGGCGAGGGATGAGAGAGAGGCTTTTTTTCTCACATTTCAAATATGGAAACTAAAGCCCACAAGAGATCAATATCTGAAACCCCAAGTCTCAAAAGGAAACAAGTCAAGTGATCACAATATGATAAGGTGATGATTGCAGAAGAGATATTGTTGATATTTGTAAAGGGATGCCTTATATTATGATATACTATATTTCACATTTTGTGTATATTCATATATTCATATTGAGTATATTCAATGTGTTTGTGTGTTCTACCTGGTGTAGGTAGGAGCGGACTCCATACTGCTGGTAGTTCCCACTGACTTGAGCTTGCTCACTGTACTCCGACCCACAGATCTCTGAGCAAGAAGTCATCCTTCACATCTGTCTACCTGCTGGAGGTCACACTCACACACACACACACACACACACACACACACACACACACACACACACACACACACACACATGAATGCATGACTTCACACTTGCATTGAGAAACCACCCGGGCGGTTTGTTTACAAACGCTGCATTAACATGTTCAAAACACACACACACACACACACACACACACACACACACACACACACACACACACACACACACACATATATTGAACATACACACACGTGTACGTACCCTGAAACACACAGAGACAGAAAGTTATGTAACATTGTATTGAAGGCAATGGTGGCTCGGTACATTGAGATTAACGATGCATTCTACTTGCCTGCTATTATGAAATAAGCCATGAAACATCAACTCTCCTCCTCCTCTTTAGATTCAATATTGTGCCGGCTGAACACAGAGCATGCTGACATGCTCAGAATTAACCCGTTCCACGCGAAAATCGAAACCCAATGTTCTTGCCGTGGTTCACAAACTGAACCACATGTTCAGTATATTGCAGTTTGAAAGATTTCTCAGAAGATGCAAATTTAGGACACACTCTACTTTATAAGATTGACCATGCTTTCCGTCGTACAAGAGAGATAAACATCATCTTTGAACACACATAACAACAAAAATATATTTTCTAATTTCACTGAACAGAAACATTTTTTAATGGACCGATAACCTCCGGCACAAACTCATTCATCCGAACGTAAAATGTTTCAGATATAGTTCACTAATGATATATGTATATAGCATTATTAACCACACATCATTTATTATACCTGTTACCATTGTCTTTGTTTTGCTTCTTTAAAAATCTAAAGATGCATTCTCATTAGAAAATGAAAGGACATGTTAGTTTATACACACTTGTAATTCCCACAGTATTCATCCCAGCATTAAACGTCCGGGGGCGTCGCGCAGCTCCGCGCCTCTCCACACAAACACACACGTAACTGTGTCTCAAGTTTATGGCAGCCAGCACTAAATCTCAACTGCTGGGGACTGGGGACTTGGGACTCGGAGTGGGGATAAAACATTGCTCCTAGTGCTGCCAATGTTTCTTCACACTGCTACGTATGTCTTGCCGGTAAAAGAAATACATAAACAAGACATGCATCCCGGGAAATATCATTACGGTTCCACAGCAGCAATGCTGAGTTCTCCTGACGCCTGTGACAAAAGGTCACCAAACAACTGCCCTCGAAACCTCCCCAAAAAACAGTGGTTTAATTGGCTTCCTGGTTCATCGGGGTAGGTATATAACCAACTAGACTGTCGTGGGCGATGTGAAGTTAAATACAGAAGTGGTGGTCACACGCCTCTTGTATCAGGCAAAACTTTATGGTGAACTAATGAGGAAACCAGTTGCACAATTTCACACAGGTGATTATTAGAGTAAACCGTATTAGCACATTGACGCAAGGTGCATGTGCAGGGAATACGTTTACATCAAAGTGTTGAGAGAGGATTTGAGGAAGCCTTTTTCTAAAAAAAAGAGCATCTTGGACCGCCAGACTGCATTACGGATAATGTCATTGCACAACTCTCGCGCGGTTAATACGTGGAAGAAAAGCAGAAACAGGCCCTAGTATAATAAAAAGGACGGCATCGATGTCTTGTTTATTTTCGCTCACCACAGTCTCATGTATCTTGTAAGGTTACGTCCAAGTCACGTCGGGTTTGTTTACAGTGGCACATCTCGAATTGTCCTTCAACATACAACAGCCTCAATCTTTAGACCCTCAATACAGGATCGACTTATTTCATTGGACTGATCAAACGTCAGTTCGAACAAATGTCCAATGAGTTTTTCTGATTATTGTGAAATTTAAAAAAATATATATAAATGCCAAAGGTCATTGTAATGTCAGCAGGTCACCGCTATTTACAGTAAGGTGTTAAAAAGATGGTCAGCTCATGGAGACGGAGAGATGGAGAGTGTCTCACTGTAAATTACCAAACATGAAATTCACACAGTGCAGTGAGGAAACCGACATACTTCTCAGTCAGATGACACGAGCGTGATGAGCGGAACGCATTAAGAGGAAACCGCGCCGTTCCCCTCGAACGTCACGCTAATCATATCACTGTTTAATTTGTGTCTGCCGAGGACGCTCGCGAACATCTGGCCCGGCCTAGATGTCATGGAGCCTCGTCTCTTCCCCTCATCTGCGTACAGCATAACCAGGGTTTAAAGGTTTTATCATCCTGCTAATCCCAAAAAAAAAATGCAAATGTGGAACAATTACTTTTCCAACTACGTTGAGGCCAGGATCTCTTGAAATGGCAATTCTTTTATGATCATATTTCAATTTCCATTTGAATTTGTTTTTGTTTGAAACAAGGTTAAACTGGCTTTGTTTTGAACTGAATCCATGTGACCTTGACCTAAGAAGGCCCGGGACACAGACATAAAACAAACATGAATGTTTAATCACCATGGTAGACGTAATAATAACAATAACAGTTCTGCCAAAG
>NC_061515.1:7765000-7790000 GCF_022379125.1 Scophthalmus maximus
CAGATGAAGAGCAGTCAAACCACGCGAGCGATATTAAGAGAGCAAACACAGGCAGGCAGAGCAGAAATGGACTGAACCACTGACCACGACGAGGGGAGTGTGGCAGAAGCTCACCGGCCTCTTCACGTACGGAGACTTGAGAATGACGGCGGGTGACTCGGTCAGAAGGTGTGTGCCGGCGAGAAACTCAACGCTGCCAGTCGGTGGGCAGGTGTGAAAGAGCAGGTCTGTGTTGACAGACACGTCTGGAACAGGTTAGTCTGCGGAGCCCGAGGCAGGAAGGAAAAGACGACGAGAGGGCAGGAGCAGCTGTCGCCATGACAATGTCTAAGGTGAGACGGTGGTACAGTCTCGAAGGACAGGATCCGCTGTGTTGTGCTTCAAATGAGCATTTCATTTAACCTGCATGGGGACATGTTAGGCAGCATGCGTTGCTCTGTAAAGCTGTTTATTAACCACTTGATTTTATGAAGATGATGTATATCTATGTCACGTTTTATGTTATACGCAGTGTTACTGACTACATTTTTGTGTATACTAGAGATGGCTGTACAAATCTACAATGATGTTTTGGGGGGGTTTTCTGAGCACTATAGGTGTATGTGGAAAATCCCATCCAATGTAAGTATGTATGTTACTGTACAATGTATGACAGCTTTGACATTTCCATGACTTATAATAAGCCAGGACCCGTCTGCTATAATAAGGTTAGACCAATGAGTGTGTGAATGTGCGCTGACCATGTGTCTCACCTTACATATTTGAACCACATACATATGATGAAATGTTAAAGGACTGTGGTGCCACGGTGTATCCCTTGCCTTTGGCCTGATGTATTGTTGTCATAGCTACTAGATCCACATGATCTTGAAAATAACAATAAGCAAATTAACTGTACATTCGTTTTGGCTGATAAACATGACATGGTGTTTTTTTTAAATGTAATTCCGTCTTGTCCATTTTGTTCTGGTATTAAATCAGAATAAGCCTATTTGTGTCAAGAGCATTTGAAGTTCTAGTGTGTTGTTTGTCAAATGGTTGAATACTTTGATGACAAACAAAGAAAACCTCTCATAACCTACAGAAAACTAACAGTTGCATACACATTGGTATCACATACTCCACAAAAACTAAACTCATAGCTGTCTGCGTTTATTTGTTGCCTATTCCACATATTAAGATATACATTTCTTTGCACCTGCCATCCTACTTTTCAATATAAGCTATAAAGAACTCAGAGGAAGCACAACTCCTCAAACGGATGAAGGGGACATGTGTTTAAATCACCTCAAATAGTAGTAGTGAGTGTGTTTGTGAGAACTGCCTTCAGGCCAGAGGAGCTAATGGACCTTTACAAACACGATTTTAAGATGAATTAGATGCAATTAAGTATAAGAAATGGAGGCTGGTGGCTGCCCTATGTATAATAATAGGCAAGTTCACGTCTATTTATCATTGGTTTAACAAAATAATCTGTAGTTCCGCATCACAGAATGATTTGTGTGAATGTGCTATCACATTGCAGCATACTAATGCACTTTTGTTTGGAAGAAAACGTTCTGTTATCTCTCTCTGTGTCTCTCTGTTCCTCTCTCGCTCTGTGTGCGAGCAGAGCATCTCTGAGCAGAGAGACGGGGTTACCATGGCAACGTGTAAAGGTCACCTTCAGGAAGTTCCATGCGAGCGTGTGCAGAATGCCAGTCGGATAATCAGGCTTCCTGTAATGACTGATAACAGACCACTGCTCATTAGAGAGAATGAGAGAGATGGGGGGTGGGGGGTGGGACCGGGGAGGGATTATTAGTCATAGAGCAAAGAAACAATAGAGCATTAATACTAATGGCATGCCACTCTTACACACTGTATATGTGCATTTGTGTTTGTGTCTGTAACCACTGAGTGGGATATGTGTGTCATGGAGAATATAAATATTCAGATGGGCTTTGTAACATTTGTACAATTTTTCCTCCAGTTCTCCGAAAAACTATCTCGTCATGTTTATCTGATCTCTAATAATGGACAAACAGGCACAGTATCGGGTTGGCACTGGATTACATGAACCCGATGAAACATTCAAGCTGCTCAGCACAGCGCATCGCTGTGAACAGCGAGGGCCAGGATTCACAACTCACTTCCTGCTTACAATGCTGACATCTACTGGACACAGTGGGTTCTGCAACAACAGTAAATACATGCTGGGTATATGGACTTTGTTCAGTCCCATCACCATTTGAGTGCAGTAGATGCATTTTGACCTGTGCTACTGTCTGTACTGTTAACCGTTCATTGAAAAAAAAAAGAGCATGGTGTAAAAATAACGTCCAAAACTCAACTTTTCAAATGATTTTTGACAAAATTAAATCAGATAGTAGCTGGAGCTTTTGTCCTAAAAGTAAACACTTTTTGAAATGTATTCCATTTCTTTTTTGTTTCAAATAACTAGGCTATTAGATATATATATATATATATATCTCAAGTTACACAGTGTTCTGGAAATGTTATACTTCTAGACATGATTTTGTCCGTCTTGCTTTTGCCCGCCCCCCCAAGCTGTTGTACTGTATGATAGATGAGAGGGAGGGACAGCAGATCCATCCATCTCAGGAACCTTAGCCTTGGTGTTTCTGTCGATTCTTCATCTTATTGATTCCTCTGTCATCCCGCCATACCAGAGCTGGAAGCTCGGACTTTCCACTTGGGCCACGCTGTATTTCATAAACCACTGACTGGAAGGGGCTTCGAAGGAAGCAATCAGTCTTTGTGGGACAAAGCTGTCAAAGTTATCGCTGCGCAGGCATTAAACTGTATCAAACATTTACACAGTCTCAAAGAATAGAGGTACAGATAGAAGCCGTATTGTGTAATTTGAAAAAAAGTCACATGAGAGGTCAACTTTGACAAAAAAAATAATTGGTTTGAATTCATCTTAATCTTGTAATATGCCCTGTTTTAGGGTAACGGCGACATTATATCAAAGGGCACTGACATGGCACTGATATTATTTGACTCTTTTCCAGTGATATTTGGAAAATCTGGGACCGGAGCTCTGATTTCTCAATGATTCTGGGGACTCTCAGCAAATGAGGGGAGTCCAGTTCTCCTTTGTGTTACATGTTATGCAAATGTCATTGTAATCCTAACACGTGCTCCCCCAACACTAATGATATCCATATAATAAGACTGTGGCCAAAGGCTATCTGTTTTACTTGGTCTTCAGCAAATCTAGTTATGAGAACACATCGCTTATGTTTCCTGCAATCATTTATTAACACACTGGGAAGCTCCAGGGGTGGAAACAGAAAATCAGGTTTGGATGGTAAAGCCACAGCTAAGGATTCCTAAACAGATCAGTCACATAAATATTCCAAGAAAGGAGCAGGGCTATGTCGGGTAAATGTAATTTTTGATTATTTTTCTTCATTATGAAAGGATAACAACGTTAGAAGCTTGGATTTCCTATACAAATTAAACTTACACCTTTTTTGTTATTGAATTGTCTAGGTCCAGTTATATATTAAAATTGATTTTTTTTTAAATAAAAAAATTAGGGCATGGTTAAGTTACTAAGTTAGGAAAATAGCATATATGAAGTATTGAAGTTAAAGTTATTTGCAAAAGTGTTAGGCCGCACTAAGTACCCCCCCCCCCCTTTTTTTTTGTCTTTTAATTTCCAACACAAGGAAGCCTGGTGGAAAGCAAACATTTCTACTGTACATTATATTCTATACCTACAGGCTGTTCCACGAACGCACGCACGCACACACACACAGACACACACACACAGACACACACACACACACACACACATACACACACACACACACACACACACATACACAGTGTGCTACAGCCTGCTGTGTTCATCAGTGATCCTCTGCTACCCCCATATTTTTAATTGTACGATTTCAAACATTTGTGTTGAGTGGTCATCAGTCACTGGTCTATGGGGCTTGATGTATGGGTCTGAGCTGTAATAGTCTCTGCTCTGCTCTCCAGGCACAACATCACTTACCAGAGACACACTTAGCAGCAATTAATCAATCTGGATCACACCCCACAGACGCTCTCTCTCTCTCTCTCTCTAACTCTCTCACACACACACACACACACACACACACACACACACACACACACACACACACACACACACACACACACACACACACACACACACACACACACACACACACACACACACACACCTCTTACCATTCCTATCGTTTCAAGTTATTTAGGTGATCAGAAGTATATTGTTTTAAGATAATAAACAGAAGCAGATTCTGTTTCTAAAGGAGTTGGGTCTATTGGTAAGGTCAGAATCTGGGGATCTGTCAATGTGCCAATAAACTACAATGGAATCTGTAAAAAAAAAGAAAAAAGGCGGTATTTTCTCAAGATTTCTTGGTCGTAACTTTCACTTTGCAGTTTGCATCTAAGCTTCTTTCGCTTTCCCCATGGGAAATGTAGCCCCTACCGTGTAAAATAGCCTCAGCTTGTGTCCACATATAGACACTGTATGAAGTTCCCGTATAGGGTGCGTACACGTTGAACCTAGGTTGTTGAACTTATCTTGTATCTGAGCTGCTACACGCCACCTTGCACCTGCCCCTCACTGTGTATGGGATGAGGTCGCGTCCAGCTGGATTTTGAACATCCACCTCTCCTTCTACAGCGCTGCTCTTTTTTTGTAATCTGTATACTTCCATCTGCCATTCAGGTCATTCCTCTCCTCGGCCCCCTCTCCCTACTCTCCCTTTCTCCTTCTCCCCGTGTCTCAGTAATTGTCCATTTAAATGAAAAAGCCTCAAATTGGAGGATTAGAGGTGCCTGCCTCTCGCTCCCTCTCTCTCTCTCTCTGTGTGTGTGTGTGTGTGTGTGTGTGTGTGTGTGTGTGTGTGTGTGTGTGTGTTTGAGAGCGAGAGAGAGAGAGAGTCCCATGGTGATATGGCAGACAGTCTCCAGGGGATGTCCTTAATAACAAAAGCATCTGGAAGAGGCCCCCCTTTGCACTCTCTGTTACCGTGGTTACAGACTGGAAGCTTGTGTGTGTGTGTATAGTATGTAGCTCTGTAGTGTAAGTATTGTACTGTTGAATTATCCACTGAATTTATATATTATTTATATATTATTGATGAGGCTGAGGATCACAGTTTAGTTTAATTATTTCCGAGGTGAATCAGAGTATCAGTCAGTCAGTGTGGAAGGCACTCAAAAGTTCTAATGTCTGCCCGGGTGTGTCTTTGTGCGTCTGTACCCATGGATGTGTGTTTGTGCACGGGCCGGCTGGCGCGCAACTGTCACCACGTGGCAACAGCCAACCACGCTTCACTTGTGCCCGTGCCAAGCTCTCCAATTACAGGAGCCAGCGCCGCCAAAAGCCCCCTCTTTTCCTCTCAATAAATGGAATGACTGGGCTGCATCCTCTCTAACACACACACACACACACACACACACAGGCACATTCAAATGAATGCGGCTCTCCCCGTCTTGTGGTGCACCTGCCTCCCTGCGCTCTCCAGGCCAGCTCAACTTCCATCAAAGGAGCTGAGCTCTTTTCTTCCAGAAAGCTAATCCAACACCTGTCTCCGGGCTTTATGCTGGGAATCGAGGACCGTGTGCTGTGTGAGCGTGAATGCATGAGTACAGTGTGTGAATGGGGGAGAGTGGAAAGAGGGGAGAGTGTTTTTCAGAGCGGGAGAGACAGTTTGTTTTTTTCTGTGGGATCAAGAGAAGAACAAAAAAAAAAAAGATAAAGAAACAGTGTGCGTGAGGCTCTTTTGTACGAGGATTTGAGAACGGACACATGGAGACCACAAGGCCACTGTATTGCTTTCAGTGATAATGGAGTATCAAAGGGGATTTTGGGAATATATGGGGTTTCATTTTGCAGGGGGTCAGATTAGCAGTTACCCAAAGATCAACAGAGATGTCATTGTGCAGTGAATGCTTCCCACTGTAACTGTTGAAAATCAGTTTTTGGCAGTGACTGAAGATATATTTCAGTATATTTCTCAAACACATTATGCAACAAAAGGCACTAAACACAAAGAGCGGACATTAAATCTTACAGTCCTAATGTAAACCCCTTAAACAGGCATGTTAAAGGGCTTTACTTGTCTCACAAGAGCCGTTCAGTTACATCCAATTCAAGGTTTTTCATGACTTTTCAGCTCTGGGCACTTTTCTGGGAACCGACAGTAATGGGCCTTGGAGTCTCAGAGCCCTCGAAAACCACGGTGGTAAGTGATGCATACTACTACTGTGTGCTGAACACAAATGGTGTTCTGCTCTTGTTGCCCGAAACATCGGGAGCCATTGCAATATTTTTGCCATTTTTTACAGACTTTAATTTAACAGGACAACTCACATCAGGCCCGCTGAAGATTCGCCTCCAGCAGCGGGGGTCTCTCAAATTGGAAATTGGAGGTAAAATAAATCTAAGATTGCTTCCCTCCCTGTAGGAACCTGCAAATGGCTGCAGGGGAGATATTAGAGAGAGGTCTGAGAAGGAGAGTTAGATGGATGGAAGGTGGGGGCCAAGGGAGGAAAGAGGGAGTGAGGGCGAGTGGAAGAAAGAACGAGCCAAGAAAGGAAATAAACAGAGAAGGTAAAAGAAAAATGGAGAGAAGTGCAGAGGGAAGGAGAGAGAGATGGAGTTAATGGAGCTTTATTCACTTTAGCCATCGAGGCCTGAAATAGTCATTTTTACCAGAAAAGGGTTCTGAAATCTCTGAGTGTGTGTGTGTGTGTGTGTGTGTGTGTGTGCGCATGCGCATGTCACTGACCATGGGTCTGGGTGCATGTCTGTGCTTGTGGATGTATCATGGATTTCACAGCGTGTGGGCATGTACCGCCACATGGATTCATGCGTTGTCAAATTATGTCTGCAGTCTTTCCGGGGAGAGCAGCGGTTGGATACACCTCACCGTGGCGTGCCAAAAGTCACACGAACGCGTGCCGCTGAAGATGAAAACGAGCTCCATTTGAATCACACTTTGCCAATGTGGCCGCGGCTGAGCGGTCGCAGCGCACACACAAGTGAACACGGCAGCACCGACGGCTCTTCTCCGCCTTGACATGTCCTTACACGGAGAGCACTAGTACGTTTATAATCTAAATGTGTTACTGGGTCAGGTCTCAGCGATAGCGAGACGCATGTCCAATTGATTGGCCACGCGGATGGGGGATACACTCACAGCCATCTCCAAGCTCTGATATCTATAGAACTCTTTCACGCAAATTTGCTAAGGAACTTTGCTCAACATTTGACGGATAAACATGTTTTTTTTTTATGACATTCAGACCACGTGTAAGAGAGGTTTGTAATAGCTGTATGAGGCACGTTCAAAAATACAGATATCAAGTTTGCAGTTTGGGTTTCGGCAGGTGGCTCCTTCTACCAACCCGGACAAACTGCTGTTGCCCAAAAAGACTGGCAGAAATAGGAAGAGGGGATGGTGACGTGGGTGAGTAAATGCAAGCAGACAGACAAGAAAATTATTAATTTCGTAATTATTCCAGGTTGTCCACCGCAGTTGTGTTTTTGGGTACGTGTCATTACCAAGGGGCAGAAATATGCAGACGTCACTGCTACTGGTGGACACCAGGAGGCCATCATCTCCCAGGGACTGTGTTACATTTCAGCAGAGATCGGGTTGCTGATCACCGCACCGACTTCAGAAAGGGATGTCAGGACGTTTTCCCTTCCCCTCAGATGAGACAATGAGTTTGAGATGTGCACCAAAGGAGCTGTGAGGATCTTCACACCGTCATATAATTAACCATGCATATTCATGTCCCCCAGAAGATGAATCATGTCTATTTTGGACACTCTAGCATCATTTAACAGATTGTAAATCTGCTGAAAGCACATGTGCTCCAAAGATAAACTCTATGAGACACTTGCCTTTTCTCTAAAGCCAAAAAAAAAACAGTTTTTGATTAACTAGTAAGTTAGGCTTTAACAAAAGCATGATTTTTAATGTCATTTGGAACTTTATGTGGAGTATAGATGACACTGTAGCCTTTACTGTAGATGTCGCATTCAAAAGGCAGAGGCAAGGTAAAAGAGGTTTGCTCTATGGTTCCTTTACATATGAATGGGCCATTGCAATAAACGACCAATTATGCTTTTATTCTGCTGTGGACACTTTCTTCAAATGAGCTGAAAACAATGCAGTCACATTACGTCATTATGTCATGAGGAAATGACTAATTCAGCATTATAAGCTTTAAGCCAGATTAAGCCAAATGTGCATTACCCTCAGATGTGCTCGCATTATTGCTTCACAGAATATAAACATAGCAAATTGGATGTGTCCACTGTGTCAAATAACATTATCAAGAGCCACATAGTAATTCATTTATATGGAACGATATAATCTAAATGTGATAGTGTTGATGAAGCAAGACATTTGCCTTGATGACATGAATATATATATATATATATATATATATATATATATATATATTTATATATATATATATATAGTCAATTACCTTTGCCGTCCAGCTCCAGCTTTGTCTTAGTGAAAACATTTTTGCGAAGCTTTGCTTGTAACAAGCAAATTTGGCTGCCGATGCAGTGAGTGATATTCAGATAGTTTCTTAAAAACAAAAATATGGTAGAGAGCCATTTCATGTCTGTAGCTATGGAAGATCGTGTCCCCCACTTTAGGTACACACTCAAATATCCACTCATCTACTGGATTGCCGCACATTTTATTACAGACATTCGTGGCCGCCAGAGGACAAATCTTAATGTGATCTTCCCTCTAGCGCCAACGGCTAGATAAGCTGTCTAGTGACATTCATTCTCCCTCGAGGATGATTTGTAACAAATGTGATAATCCTCTAATTTTGACAATGTTTACCTGCGTTAAAAACCAAGTGAGACGTAGAGTCATTTTCTCATAGACTTCGAAAGAGACCGCTCGTTTTTCCGCAACATGTGGAGTCGCCCTCTGCTGGTCACCATAGACAATTCAGGTCTTAGGCACATTCGCATTAGCTTCACATTCCAGACGTCTATGTCCACTTTTATACACAGTCTATGGGGGGAACAACTAAGTATTCAATAAGTGCAACTAGTGGAAAACAGCAGCGGTAAGCCATTGGGCTTGGAACCAGCAGAACACAAGAGGAGAAACAATCACAGAGTTTAATGTTTCAAAATAAAACAGGAAATGAAAATAATTAATTGAAATTCTTGCAAATAGGTCGTGTAACAAACGCACTCCTTGCACAACCCCAAAATATGTCAAGATGAAATCGCCAAATTATGACAAGGCAAGTGACATTTACTTCAATTGAGTCCAACAGTTTTGCATATGCATCACTAGATAATCCAATTCATACTCAAAACAAGTCACACTAGATTCGAAATCTAAATATGCGATTATGTCACTTACATAGAAGACACTTTTTCGCAGCTCTGATACTCCCCGTGCCCCTGTCGCATATTCACAGGCAAACATTAATCATTCCCTCTATGAACTGAAAACACTTCCACTCTCTTATACCTACTTGTCTGCACAAGCACGCGTTCCGTGCCCACACACACGCACCGTGCCGATGTTTTTTTACCCTTTGCCTTAACACACATGCACGGTCACATTTTGCCAAGTGCCTTTGGAAAAGGAAATTTATATTCACAATTCCTTTGCAATGAGATTATAACTGTGTCGCTCGGTACTGGCTAGGTGGGGCTATGTGTAACTGGAAGCATGATAAAAAAGGACAACTGTTCTCACTCTCAAGCTCACACACACACACACACAAACGCACATACACACACACATGCGCGCGCGCACGCCAGACAGGCTGTTAAACTCATATCAGCAGAGGCTCGCTGGATTAGCATTTCTGAGGGAGATAAAGAAGCACACGATGGTAACTTCACTTTGACTTAATTTCCCCCATCTGCCTCTATCTTTTGCTCCTGCTGTCTGACTGTCTTTTGTCATTCCTTCTTTCTGTAGAACTCAATGGTTATGACTAATTGTCTTAGTGTCTGTCTTTCTCTCCGTCTCTCTTTGTGCCTTTCTGCTCCTCTGTCTTTTTTCCTTCTTCACGAGCGCTCCCTCCCTGCTTTTGGCAGCTGATAATATCGATGAGGGCATATTAGTATGAAAAAATATATATCTATATTTTTTTTTATCATATTGCATCCACCATGAGGTTGGAGGATTATGTGTTTGTGCATTCAACTGATCCGTCTCTCAATGCACACCACTGACACAGTTAATCAAGGACATCTACCAAAAAAGTAAATTTACCTGTGAATCCACCTGTAAACACAGACACACGCAGGACAATCACAAAAGCTTGTGCGCAACAAAGAACACGTACAATGAACACATGGGATTAATTTTTAGGAAACGCATACACACAGACACACACACACACACACGCACACACACACGCACACCACACACAGGTACATGCGATAAACAATGTTTATACCCCACGCTCAAGAAATGTCACGGGTATACACACAAGATGGAGAACCATGACATTTTATTTCCATTTTTGGAAGTTTGGCTTATCCAGATAAGGATGAGATGCAAAAAAAAAAAAAAAAGCGTTGCATGGTGCCTACCCGGCATATCAGCATGGTTTAATGGGATACCCCTTACTCCCCTCATTTCTCTGCATGTTTAAAATAGAAATTGCTTTTCTGAGATTAAAATCCGCCTTCTTTTTTTTTTAAAGTGAAGCAATGTGGCTTATTCTGTATACAACTTGTATTTCAATGATCTCCAAATGAATAGAAATAGAACTGTTTGACATGAAATAAACAAATGAATACACATTTTTTACAATGATAACTATCAACCCCATCATGCATTCATCCCCTGTCCTGTGACACGGCACCAAAGAAAACAAAAATCTAAATGATATGCTTTGGTCTTAGTTCTCACCGGCACATTCATTAGGCCCTTCTTTAGTACAATGTGGAGCAATGAGTCATCGTTGTTTTGGTAAAAACCTCACCATTTCCCACCGTTGATTCTGTGAATGAATGTGCCCATATCTTTATAAATCGCAAGTTTGTGTGTCATCTGGAATTTAGACAAATTGGATTACTCCATCATAGCTTAATAAAATATCTGTATTTTGGAGCCTGAGCTAGAGTAGGGTTAACCTTCCCCTTATTGTATGATTTGAGGCAGACTTTGTCCTGTCTTACGGCCGGACATTACCAATCACCGATGGTAATGAAATCAGACCACATTACATCCCACAATTTCACCTCTTGTACAACCTGACCTGACATGGACATGAATGTCCCGTCTGAATCAATTGCAGTTCAAAATGTCACAGCCATACATAATCATGAGATGGTTAAGAAAGCAACTGCACCGAAACCTATGAATCTCTATTTTGGAGTAAGTTAGCATTTCCATTTGTCAGAACCTAATGGTGCCATTAGGTAGCTAATTGGCATTTGCTGCCCCACAGAGTGAATTCATGCAAATGGCTGTTCATCCCAAAAGGGGACACATGGCGTATAACGGCACCCGCACAAACACATACATAGACACAGGCATAATGATAATGTATTTATTTCACTGTCACCTGTCATTGTAATTGAGATTTGCTTGCTACTGACCACCCGTACTGTCTGACAAAGTCCCAGGGGTCACCTAGTGATTGTGAACGCTGCACTATACACAGTAATTCAAATAGATAGTTACTTATTAAGAAGGGTGCACAGGCATGTTCTGTAAATGTATATAAGAATGTCTTTCCAAGGCATATTAATGGCCGTGGCTCTTGCAATGGTGCAATAATTTTGCTGGATGGCAGCAGAACAAAATATGCAAAACATGCAAACGTGATTACAACAACAAAAACTGTACACAGTAACACCTGTGCGCCAACACGGTGAAAAAATGATGATGACTAGAAACGTAATGATTCCGTTGGACAGGTGCATAGTGGCGCAAATATACACTGACTTATTTCACGCAAATGCTTAAAATACTCATATTCACTGTCACATGCACGCGTACAGTATAAACATGGGTGCTTCCATGGCAACAAGGGGTTGGTCGTTTGCTGGCAATCTTAGATGATCTACGATAATTCCACCAGTGATGTAATTCCCAGTGGAGTGGAGTGAACGGAGACTCTGCGTTAAGGGCACCTTGTGGTGGAATTGTGCTTTAAGTCAATTTGCAATTATCTTTAATAACGGATAAATGTGATTAAAATAAGTGTAGCTCCACCTCTCGTACCTTCACTTACCTATAAAAACCTCTGTCTTATCTTCTCTCTCTCCTAATATCCCTTGCCTCTTTTCTTATCCCTCCTCCTCCTCCTCCTCCTCCTTTCCACTTTCAAGATACCATATATTTCTATTTGTCCTGCACGTCTTCCTCTCCGTCTCCTTCTCTCTTCCGTAATGTACCTCAATGACAGACCCCCCACGTGCCTCAGATAATAAGATACTCACACTGGCCTGGGAGACTCATTCCCCCAGCATCTATCACTCCCAGAGTCACATTACTGCCCTTTACAAGGACCAGGATGTTTTTCTCCTTAATTGTAGCTGTATACATACCTCACCCACCAGTAATAATAAATGGTCTTGCTCTCCATTAAGGCCATTAGGGAACTCACACTGAGAGTAGCACGCCGCCCGCAGTGAGCACGGCTTGTTTGAAGTTGGGCGTCGCGAGCCAAGCTACGAACAATGTTACCTGGAAACACGTGTTAACACCTTCGGTTTCTCGACTAGAAGGGAGCCGCAGGGATGGTCTTACTCTCTCTCTCTCTCTCTCTCTCTCTCTCAGATCCTCTCCCTGCTCTGTCTGTATCGCGCTGTCTCAGACGAACACAAGTAAAGAGAAACACCAGGTTGGACAGGAGAGGCGCGAGAGGAAAGACTGAGGCTCCAGGGATTCAGCAACATTATGTGTCTGCAACCAGATGTCTCCGACAGCGAGCCAATTTCCATTCCAAGAAAACCACAGTAGCCATTGAGACCAGAAGATGGCAGTATGTTCCCATTATATTGCAAACACCATGACTGATAGTGTAGTTATTGAAAGGCAAGATTTCCCCCCCCCCCCCCCACAAAAAAAGGAAAACCTTCAAGATTAGGCTTGAATGAAAAGGTAGGGGGTTGAATGACTTTTTACTGTTCTGGCATTTATAGCGTTGCCTCCGAATTGTCAAAGTGATTAACCAATCACAGAAAACGTAATACTTCATTGTGGATGGTGATGTTGAATTTAATTTTTTTTTTTTGTGCGTAACTTAATTACTTGGTGAACATTAAGGCCTACAATTGAAAATGGAATTCAAAAAAGAAGAAATTGCACAGCAGGGATGCATCAGTAATTTTCTGTTTTTCTTGCTCCAGTGTATTACTCATCATTCCGGTTCTTTTTTTCTTCTTTTTTTTTACTCATACACATGTGGCTGATGGGAATTTATGAATGAAGTCGCTGCAAGTAGAGTAGTCACAGAAGATGTCTGCAGCGTCTCCGTTCTCCCACCGAAGTGCAAACAGGTGCTCGCTGGGCAGAATGTAATATCCCCGCCTCTCAGGTTGCACTTACTGTTTATTAATAACGCTTGTGCCCAAGGTGTCTTTTCTTGTGAAGGCAACGGTAAACCATCATTTTGTTGATAATTGCACATCAGTAGCCTGGAGAAACCATATACCTTATCCAGCAACATTTGATGATGATTCTGTGTTTATTCTGTGTTTTGTTAATGACCCTAGAGCAACATCAATACATTTAATTGCACTGAATTCATCATATCAATGCTGGGGTTTTTTGTTGTTGTGTTTTTGGCAAATGTTCCTTTTCTCTGCTTTTCTTTGGCAACATAAACAACACAACAGACAACATTAATGTCTTTGGGCTGTTTAAATAAACTGGTGACTTGACACCAACAGGCATAATTTGAATGGGTAAAAAAACATTAACCTTCTTTCACAATTAATAGCGTATATTTTTTTAAACCTAGTGCAACTACACTAGACTCTATTCAAAGGCACACACACACACACACACACACACACACACACACACACACTCACTACTGGGTGTCGTGTCCTTGTCCCTGTTTCTCTTTAACATCAACCCCACTTTCTTTATAGATTGATATCATGTGTTACGCTGAGACATTTCATCTCTTTTTCAGCAGTCTGCTGTCATGTCTGTCGCTATATGGGCCTGATACCAACAGGCCAATTTACAGATGGCGACACGAGAAACGGACAAGGAAATCATTACGGACAGATTCATAAATATCGGCTGCTCTGTTTCTTTTAATGGTCAGGAGTCAGAAGTTTAAGGTATGGGAGTCCTGGAGCTAAAAGACTCAAGGATAGATCAATGTCAGTCGTCAGGGGGAATGAAAGCCAGTCTGGTGGAAAGAGAAGGAAAGAAGGAAGGAGCTTCAGGCACTGAAAAGTCATACCATAGAGTCGTCAGGGTGGGCTGTGGTGTTTCAAATCATGAATTCTTTAATGTACTAAGTCCAAATGGTCCCTTGCGCCCCCACATTGCCTTGCCTGGCAGTCTGAAAATAATTGAGGACTTGAGCTAGAGCAAAGGGAGGGGGTGAGAAAAGCCAGGGAGTGAGGATGCGGGACAGGGAGACGGGGAAGAGGGAGAATGGGTGAATAAATAAATGACAGAGAAAGATGGAGACTCTGCTCATTACAAAAATCACCTTACCCCTAACACTTGCACAGCTCTCTTGTGACTCAGGGGCTGTCATTTTTGTCCGGTCCTCCTGCCCCCTGCATCACTCACACTGATGATAAAGCTCTGGTGGAAGGTGGAAAGTAATCTAGTGGCATTTCAGGGAATGGACCTCAGAGGAATACTTAGGGTCATTAATCGAAAACGTCCAATCACGTCGCACGTGGATCAATAGCACAGGCCCTCTGCGAAAAATGAAGGCATGAAAAGTGATGCTGAAGTATTAAACATTTGCTAGTACAGTGTATGTTTCCCCTCAGCAAGTTTACAGCTGGGTGGGTTAGTGAGTTGGCGCTGCATGTGTGGCCCTTTGAGATCAACACGAAGGAGCTGATCTGAAAGTTTGGTTTCTTAGGCTGTGATTAAAGACTTAAAACTGCTTGCATGTGAACTTTGGATAAAGACACTCTGCTGGAAAGTAGAGTGTTTCATTTTCACTTCTGATTTACAGCTGCTTTGGACGATCAGATTTAGGAGAGTATGTCCCAAAAATGGTGTGTTGGTGATTGTGTAATAATGAAAACTGCTGCGGGGGCAGCTGCAGTAAAACCAGCATTCTGAAACCAAGGTTAAAAACACTGCTCTGGGCAGCAATGCTCGACCAGCGCTGTTTGGGAACCTTGATAATTGCCTCTCCTGGTTTCTCAGCTCAGTGAGTACTGGCCACCAGCTCTCTTAGTTGGTTGGGTGTTCATTAGAAGTCCTCATTCAGTAGTTAGAGGATTATTTGAGTTTCCAGCCAGCCCATTAAAGGCCAAATGTCACCAATTTAACTGTGTGCAAGGCTCATAAAAGAAGTCATGCATGCTATTGATGTTCAGTACCTTTTCCATTCTTCATAACGAGCTGTCTGCACAGAACTGCAGTGTGTAGAATGGATTTCTCTGACTTTAAATGGACAGATAATGAGCAGGACTATTCCATTCGAACTGTGTGTCTGTCTGCCAGACATACATAATTATTTTAACCTTTTGTTTGTCAGATTTAAGGTCACTTAAGCCATTGCAACAATTTGTGTTTTTGAAAGTGGAACCATTATCCCGGGGTAACTTCTGATCCGTGTTGATTAACTTAATTATTTATTGTGGATATCTTGTACATCTATAAGGGGTAGGATCTTCGACCTTTGTGTCTACCCCCCCACAGCATTTATTGGCGATTCACCATGTTATTAGTTCTCCATAATCTGCTTGATACAGTAATAAAGTCCATGTCTGTGGTGGCAAAGGTCTGTGAAATCCTAACAAGAGTCTACAGTCAAGTTAATGACTTGTGACTCTGCTAAACCTGCACATGCCAAGCTAATTGGGTGGTAGTGTATTCAACTTCTGGTGGCAATTACAGTAATGTCTCAACAAAATTTCCTGGCAGTCCACCTTGTACTTTTTGAGGACATTTCAGCGCGGACCAAAGCAGCGACCTGACCGACCGACGGACACTCTCACCATGCCGTGAATCATGTCTAAAAAACATTAGAAAGCGTCATTGGTTGTAACTCCAATCTGCTGCAATAGTGTGGAGCACGCCGCGGCAACATCAACTCAAATATACTTACTCTGTGTGTTCGGCATGAGAGGACAAACAACCCACATCAGCAAGCCTCTCAACATAGCCACGAGGGAGAGAGAAAGAAAAGGGATTGGGTTATTCCAAAGATGAATGTGCCTTGCAGCTTTTGGGCACACAACACAAAACCAGCGAAAGGGAACATCGGCATCATTTGATGAGGCATTCCAAATGTCTCGCGGGGACAAAATTGCCAAGGGCTAAATGACAAATATATGTTGTTGGTGGTAGAGAGTGATTCTGCTGGCTGCCCCGAGGTGCTCTGTGGCTGCCAGCACTATTCCATTTGTCCTTGAAGATGTTGGCTGGAAATGTTGTCATCTGCTTGGGTTTGTCTTTTGTGCCTAGTTTGTGTCTGTACAGTCACCTACTCTAAATCTCTCTTGTCCTGGACTTGGTCTTGTGAGTCTTACTTCTTTGACTCTATGAGACTGTCTGTCTTCCCTGCCATCTTTATTCCCCCCTTGCCTACTTGTAGTTTTTCTATCACATTTCCCAGTACAGCATACAAGGTCAACAAAACATACATTTCTTTATAAAGATTGTACAGGAAGGTCCTCAATTCAAATCCTTCTAAATCTATTTGAGTGCGCTACAGTTATATAATAGGTGCCCATATAGTTTACAGTGAAATATGTTAAGTCAAAGGCCACACTAAACTTCAGAAAAGTCAAAGTGTGCTACAGAAATGAAACCAAATTCCTAAGAAATAGTTTAAGCATAATCTAATACAGCTGCCTACACAGACAAAATCCACCATTTTCATAAACTTCACCATCTATAGTATGCCCATTTATTCCCATTTCAAGGTTTTCTAATTCTAAAAGGCTCTCACTTACAAAATACATGGAAATGAATAATTCTACGTGGGGAGACTCACGCACGGCTTCCCTTTTCTTTTTCTACCTATATGCCTGAATTATTGATATAAGTCTCAGAGAATTTCTTCCCCATGCATGACGTGGATTATCTGTGCACACGCCTAAAGACAAAACAACAGTGTAAAAACTTCCATCAGAGGGCGAGAGCGAGAGAGATGGAGTTTGAATATTTACAGTCAGTTAATGACATTTCCATTCTGTGGGCTTGTCAGAAATAACAAAGCCCTGCATTTACCCTCTGCATCTGCTTAAGTCTCTTTTTTCTCCTCCCTGTGCCCCAAGTGGCTCAGAAATCCTACTTTATAGCGAAGAGGTGTCAGAATTTTAAACAGGCCCCGTCTTTATCCCCTGCTTCCCCAAGCTCTTTCCCTTTAATTCCTGGAAGACTAGGCCGTGGTCGCCTTTTAACCCTCACCTGCTCCTCTGCTAGAATAATGTTGGCTTCTCTCATTCTGTCGGGGGGGGGGTCGGGGGCTTGGATGATGGAGAGAGAGAGCGAGGGAAAGGGAAGGTATGAGGGAGAAGATTGGTACAGACCGAAAAGAGAGATAGGGTGAAGATGGGTGGGGAAAGGGTGTGTGTGTGTGTGTGTGTGTGTGTGTGTGTGTGTGTGTTTTGAGGTGGGGAGTGTCTGACGGAGACAGCAAGTTAAAAGAAGAAGAAAAAAAAGCAAAGAAAAATTGAAAACACTGGCAGCGGTAGAGGCAGGAGGCTTGGACAGACAGCAAAGGCAGCAAAGTTATTTTTTATTTTTTTTCTGCTGGGACGCTGACTAGTCATTTATCACACCTCACTGTGAAAAGAAAGGAGGCAGGAGAAGAATTATGGAGGGTTTTTTTTTCCATCTCTTGTCAGACAAACCTGATGACAAAGCACTATCCAAACACCAGGTAAAGTCCCCATTGTGAAATTGGAACAACTTTACACAAAATCAAAAAATAAGGTGTGTGTGTGTGGGGCGGGGGGGGTCGATTGGCCTACATTTTAGGATAAATGGATGTGTTCCTTTGTCCTCATACAGTAGGTACACGTGGTTTGCACGAGGGACTAATGAGAATGTGGATTATGGAGTGTTTTTTCTCTATATGACCATTCATAAAATGACTTGTATGAACACATTTCTTTTTAAAAAGGCGACACTCCCATTCTGCTCAGGGAGCAAGTCATTCCAAGGTTCGTCCTGTGTGGCGAGTGTGGAAATATCACAAATTTTAAATGTAAATATGACTCTACCTGAGACAAATCTCAAGCAATTTCAACTGTGCGTCGTGTAAAATTTGCTCAGGGCTTAAAGGAATAAATAGGCAAGTTTCTGCTGTATGAGTAATTGCTGCAATTCACTCCCCTTTGAGTCAATCTCATGTGTGAAGTCAACGCTGTTAATTAGACCTGTTTTCATGTTCAGGGAACCAGCTGAGCCTGCCTCTTTCACTTTCTCTCTCTAGCATTTGTACTTAATTACTGAGGGACTGCTGTCTGCACCAGCGAGGCATAACAAAGAGATGTAATGCCATTAGCAAGCACCAAAAAAAAAAAAAAGGGGGGGAGAAATTTAATAATTTCTCTTATTCCCAAGTCTTAAGAGAGTAGAGCGGTTAAGATGCACTTTGTAACTCTTGTGGAATTTTCTGTCCTGCTGAATGTTTCCACTTCAGCTCCGTTGCTGGGTCAGGATGCCCTGTGTCGTAGATTATATTCAAGCATGGACACAGGGTTTCCATGGCGATACACAAGGAGCCATCTGTCTGTGAGATGACGACACGTGATCCCGAGAGGGTTAAATACACCACTAAGACTGGAACAGGCAGGCTTTTGGACGCAAATGCACTGACCACTAGTTGATCCGTGTATCGAAGGAGAAAATCGCCTCAATATATTTTTGGCTCCTCTTGTAATAAATACTTCTGCGGAAGACATCCATGGTCTCCATTTTTCCTGATTCAGCATCAACTTCATCAGTTTTTCCGTAACATCAATGACCCACATGACACCCGCATGAGGATGAGGGACAGAAGGCTGCTCAATGCACCAGAGACCATCCCTCCTCAGTTTCAGTGAGTCACATTTATCGTCAGTGACAGTGCAGCGCCTGGTTACGCTGGTTCTGTAGTGTTCTGAGGTGGTGATTCTTTCTTTCTTTATGGCTTTCTTTATTGTTCATTTTCAGATCTCTAACACTAATGAAAAGCTTTGCTCCCTGATATTTAAATGTGATCACTATAGGTGAAAGTAATGTTTTAATCATAATGAGTTAAGTGAAATGTGCAAAGTAGAAAAGATTGACATGAGGCACACAATGACACCGACTGGGTGTTGAAAATTGGATTCACACTACAGTGGTTAGTTCCATTTGTTGTTCAAAGAGCAGGGGAGCGATAGGGGGGATATTGAATGGCAAGATAAGGTGCACACACATAGAGGCCCTCTGTGCACACACGCTCACACATACACACAGTGTGAGAGGAACTTTACAGGTTTTGACACTTTTGATTGCATTTCACACCGCAGACGTCCACAGGACATGTAACGTGGAAATTATCCATTGATTACGGGGCCCCTGTCCCAGGTTTTTATGTGTAGTGAATTGAATCAGCCGTAGCTCTGCAATACCTGTGTTTATGAAAGAGAGTTCATAATTTAATGCAGCCATAACAGCTTGAACAGCAAAAGCAAAGGCACTCGTGTAGTTTGAACTCATATGTTTGGCTCGCTCATTTCCCAGAGGTCCACGGCAATAACCCGATTTTGTTGATTGTAGTAATTGCATTGATTTCTACTAGATCATATATGACCATATATGCAATATAGAGAACTAGAGTTTTTCTTTATTGGATCAAGGTACCTTTTATGTGATTTAATACATGTAAGGACAAAGATTGGACCAGACGTGTCATTATTACACATCTGTGATGTGGGGTTGACACTGCAACTGGCAGCCTTAACATGTATGTATACTTTATTAGGACTTCCATGGTGACTATTTTTTGCAAATAACTTTAGAATACACACCAACGGCAGTGACGGTTCATGTGGTTCAATAAATATTTCTCTGCACATGTATTGCCCGTCTCTCCCATTTTTTTTTTTCTGTTTGCATGCTCACACTCTTCATTCAGATCATCAAAGCTCATCATCAGCGGTTTGAAGACTATAGTTGAGTAACATCGATGTAACCAACTGTTGTTGAGCTTCACCTCTGGCTTTCAGTTAAAAGTTGGACTCGCATCCTTTTTTCTGGAGTTGTCCAGGGTGAAAGGCAACGAGCAGGTGGCGAGGATACTCGGAAAGCCCCAGCTGAGCTCTCAGTGTTGGAGTTCGTCCAGCGTGAGAAGGTCACCTCGATGCTAATGCGTGTTGCGGGGGGCCTATTAACACTCCACCTGTGGACTCTGAATAGTAATTCTACAGTTAGCTTTCAGTGCTCACATTGCCATCGAGAAAGACGGAAATATTCTTCGGAGGTGATGGATGGACAAGAACATCCTACTGTACCTCAGTAGGCCTTGTTATCCCTCCTCTGTCTGAGGCATGATTGTCCAGTTTGACTATATGTGGCTCTAAAATAGTTAATTAGACTTTGTTAGTGTCACCACCTTACACTAAAATTTGATCAGCTTGTTGATGTGCACATATCAGCAAGCTTAACATACAGAGAGAGTGAAGTATAAAATGAAGGAGTTGGCCCTCTGGGCTCCTACTCAGCCCTCAGGTCAAGTACAGCTAATTATTGTTGGATGTTGGACACTGCCAATGGTTATGCGCATGTTAGTGATTGAACAGGATGAGGACTTTGGGAATGTCCTGGTTCAGTTATGCTCTGATTATAGATCAACTGCCTCTTGCCCTCATTTTTCATCAGTTTTGATCTTGAGAGTATACAATGGCGGGCATCGACATGCAGGGACCATCAATGCTGTGTCAGTCATTGCCTCCACGTTGAAGGCTATTCACGAGTTCTTTGTAGAAGTGTGTGAGTGTTATCCTATCTGGGAATAACATGACTTGAGGTACCCTTCGGTCGTCTGCCTGCGAGTAATACAGAGTATGGGATCAATAGGACAACAGTTCTCTTGTGGCAGCCTGAAGCCAAATTTGATCTGCTTTATGTTCCAACCTCTAACGAACTAAACTCTGGGTAATGATTCAGGGTATAAATAAGCAGATCAATATGCAAGTGGTCAAAATGCAGGGTGTCTGGGGTTAGGATATCTTAAGTGGTGCTCAGATATCCAGGAGGACTTAAATTTACAGCCCATTCTCACTGCAAGAAAGCAGCTGAAGCATCTGATCAAGCATTTCATCTCTCTCTGACATACTCTGTGAAAGTGTTTCAAGCCTTTCTAGACTAAAGGAAACCCCAGGGCAGAGATAATATATCCCAGGTCGCCTGCAGAGCATTTCAGGGTTCCTGAGCTGATGGATGTGTGTGGCTTTAAGACAAATGCTGTGCCATGAAATCATAAAGACCCCACTTTAATCCTAAAGAACCCTCTTTAATGAAGCTATTTCAATTTTTGAGGCATCATGCAAACTATATTGAAAGTTGGCATTCCAGTGATTTTGTTCAAAATGTGTTTGATTCCAACTCCATTAGTCTCTATGTCCCATAAAAAGTCCTACAATGCATGGCTGCATTTTGCACTTTTAAATGTGTAACAGATTTCAATTCATCAAATGCAGAAAAAAAGGTACGACCTTCCATAGGCAACAAAATATCTCATGGATCAACCTGATCACACCTTATATTATATTATTATAATCAGAATGAAAACAAGCAAGTTCATTTTCATAACCTTAAGATGTTGTTGACTACTATATGTAAGTTATGCAATGAGACATCAGCCTATAAAGTTTGAGTATAATACATAATCCAAGGCTACCCTTTACTAATATCTTTTTAATCTATTTCTATCTATCTTTTAATATTAAGGAAAACATTTGAAAACATCAGATTGTGTTTAAGACCTTATCACCATTTCATTTTTAACCAAAACATAATGTTCATTGTTATTAAAGCTCTCGTTGCATGTCTTACATTAGTAGTTTTCACGATCACCGTTCTTCTCTAGAAAATCAACTCTTAAAAAAGTTCTTTAAAAATATGTTTGGTTAAAAAAAAAAAAGTGACAACCTAATTCCACAATGTCACACCAGCTTGTATAAATTTGAGTCAATGCACTCCTTTGAGAAAAAACTATGAGAGCTGAGAGTATCAGCAGTAAAAATAACAGAAAGAAGTGGTTATTACAGCTTGGTTGACTGCTAGTTGAGGCAGTCCCTTTCCTGTTTTGATTGAGGCCCTCCTTCATGATTTAAGTCAGTACTCCTTTAAGAAACAGAGCCATGGGAAAGATAGAATAAACACGTGGGAAAAAACACACCAAAAACACACGTTTGACTCTTACACAGTCTTACTCAGTAATCATCTAGTATCTCCACAAGCCCCGCAGCCATTATGGGCTTACAGTTTTATTATAAAACAACTGATGAATGTTATATTAAAGTAAAACATTTGAATCCGTTTCTTCATTTACATGATGCCACTCGCTCCCCTCCTATCGCTTTACATTGTCTGTACAGATGTTGATTGCTTTCATGCCGTATAGAATATTATTCAGTGTCAGCCTAATTATCACCATAGCTTTAATCAGATTTAACCCTGCCTGTGAAAAGAAAAAGAAATAGTCAGCCTTCGCTCTACAACCTCTTTTAATGGGTGAAATATGACCGTGTAAAGATCATATGATGAAGTGTGTCATGGTCAGGGCCTCACATTGGGGGCCGGCCGCTGCTGTTTGGGACATTAGCATATATTGAAACACCTCATTTTTCATTGAATAGGCTTTAGTAAGGGTGACCTTTTTACTCTAAACTACTAACGGTAGTTTTGATTATCTAGATTACGCGATGATTACAGTGAGAATAGATGACTCCGTAAGAGCATTAAATCATATCCATGTAATATGCCCACGGTAATCCATGTATTATTGCCATAATGCTATTAGCGGTCTTTTGGTGTTGCCTTGTGGACATGCAGGGGAAATTTGCTCTGAATGCGACAAGCCACCGAGCAAACTCAATGACAAGATACAAAATATTAACTACATGTTTAAGTTTAGTACAAAATAAAGAAACTTTTGGCCACCAATGACACGATCAGAAAGACCCGATGAATTTCCCTTGCTGTGCAAGTATGAAGCGAAGTATGTCACTTGCCAGTATGTTAAGCAATCACATGCATTTAGGTCAACCTGCGCAGACATTACAGGAAACATTTTTCCTCGCTTACTCCAACAAATCCTCCGCGTGCGTGTGCGCGTGTGCGTCCGGTTTGTGGCCTGATGTATAATTCACTAGATGTTTAAAAAAGCACACACATACCCATTGACCTGCGTTTCGTTCGACCATACAATAAGTTCTTACAGTAAAGGCAGCAGCGCAAGACAGTATACTTTGGAACGGCTTTGAAATAGGTTTCTTTTTTTCCACTCGATCTCTCCGTCCAGTTGAGTTACAACCGTGGAACAACAGATCTTTGTATGGAGTCGTCATGGAAAGTGAGTGATGGTGTTTTTGGCAAAACGTACTCCCGCTTCACACGTGATAGCACACGCGCGACTGTCTGCACGCTGTGTGCACAGATGCTGGTCTTCGTCATACTCTGCATGGCAACTTAATCCGAGTGTATGAGTAGGCCCATAAAGAGAATACTAACTTGTAGTCGTGACTGAACTGCATGGTGACATGTACAACCGCAGTGTATTTCTTCTTCTTTTTCCACAATTAAAAAACATAAATGTATATATACATGAATAAATAAATAAATATCACTTCAGTTTAAAACACCTGTGGTCCTGTGCATCAAAAGTGTTTGAAACGGTAAAAGAATTATGGGAAAATGATGCATACTACTCCGTACATTTTGCTAGTACAACCGCGAGGGAGCACACGAGAAAACAACTACGGCGATGTAGCAATGTACAGCCAATTTGCTTACAGATTTATTAGAAATGAAACTTCAAACCAACCCACTGTGCTCATTCAGACTTAGTAGCCTATGGCCCTGTAAAGAGCCTCTGTGTGTAGCATGGAGTGATGGTAAAAGGCATCCTTAGGAGGGTATCTTAAGGTCATCACCATCCCTCGCAGCTCACTGGAGCCATAAGTTGATAAATTCAGAGGGGCATTTGCCCTTCAAGCCGCACAATTTGCTAGCGGCCCTGCCTCTGTTAGGCCTGCCCTAATCTAATGCCAACTGTCTGGCTGTGAAGAAAAATGGAAAAATTGTTTGTGAAAAATGAGCGTCAAATCCTTCCCTCCGCCCCCAGCCCCTAATCAGAAATACGGTCAGCGGCAGCATTTATTGGGCCTGGGAGAATTTTCTTATGTTTGGCCCTCTAAGGACAAGTAAATGCAGGCAATTATAGATGAAGTAATTTAACATGCCAGCGTCCCTTTTCTACATAAGTGGCTCATTGTAAAGAGCAGGCTAAGGGGCCAGAGCGGGCTAAGCACCCTATAGCGCCGCTGCCGTTATGACTGTGGCTGCAGCAATAATTTTTGACAATGTCTTTAAATGGGATGTGACAAAGGGGATTTTTCATTCTGTGCCATATTTCTTAGATGGTATGGAAAAGGCTAGTGGAAGACAGACTGAATATATGAACGGCTCCACTTGCAGCTAAAGAAAAAAACCCCTTGCAACTTGCTCAAATTTGCCAGCAGACTCCATCTGTCCTCATCTGTGCGGGCTTTGAACAATTTGTGATTGAAAGAATCTAATTAATACGATAATTTGGCCAAAATGATCTAGACGGCATATTA